>NW_027478450.1:542074-681217 GCF_051014685.1 Ptiloglossa arizonensis | reverse complement strand
GTCATACGTGATTCGTTATACGTTATACGTTATTCTTTATACGTTATACGTTATACGTTATACGTTATACGTTATACGTTATACGTTATACGTTAGTACGTTATACGTCATAGGTTATACGTTATACGTTATACGTTTATACGTTATACGTTATACGTTATACGTCATACGTTATACGTGATAAGTTATACGTTACATGCTATACGTTATACGTTATACGTTATACGTTGTACGTTATACGTTATACGTTATTCGTGATACGTTATACGTTATACGTCATACGTTATACGTCATACGTGATTCGTTATACGTTATACGTTATTCTTTATACGTTATACGTATACGTTATACGTTATACGTTATACGTTATACGTTATCCTTTATACGTTATACGTTATACTTTATACGTTATACGTTATACGTTATACGTTATACGTTATACGTTAGTACGTTATACGTTATACATTATACGTTATTCGTTATACGTTAGACGTTATACGTTATACGTTATACGTTATACGTATACGTTATACGTTATACGTTATACGTTATACGTTATACGTTATACGTTATACGTTATACGTTATTCTTTATACGTTATACGTTATACGTTATACGTTATACGTTATACGTTATACGTTATTCTTTATACGTTATACGTTATACGTTATACGTTATACGTTATACGTTATACGTTCTACGTTGTACGTTATACGTTATACGTTATACGTTATACGTTATACGTTATACGTTATACGTTATACGTTATACGTTATACGTTATACGTTATACGTTATACGTTATTCTTTATACGTTATACGTTATACGTTATACGTTATACGTCATACGTTATACGTTATACGTTATACGTTATACGTTATACGTTATACGTTATACGTCATACGTTATACGCCATACGTTATACGTTATACGTTATACGTTATACGTTTACGTTATACGTTATACGTTATTCGTGATACGTTATACGTTATACGTCATACGTTATACGTCATACGTTATTCGTTATACGTTATACGTTATACGTTATACGTTATACGTTATACGTTATTCTTTATACGTTATACGTTATACGTTATACGTTATACGTTATACGTTATACGTTATACGTTATACGTTATACGTTATACGTTATACGTTATACGTTAGACGTTATACGTTATACGTTATACGTTATACGTTATACGTTATACGTTATACGTTATACGTTATACGTTATACGTTATACGTTATACGTTATACGTTATACGTTATACGTTATACGTTATACGTGATAAGTTATACGTTACATGCTATACGTTATACGTTATACGTTATACGTTGTACGTTATACGTTATACGTTATTCGTGATACGTTATACGTTTATACGTCATACGTTATACGTCATACGTGATTCGTTATACGTTATACGTTATTCTTTATACGTTATACGTTATACGTTATACGTTATACGTTATACGTTATACGTTATTCTTTATACGTTATACGTTATACGTTATACGTTATACGTTATACGTTATACGTTATGCGTTATACGTTATACGTTATACGTTATACATTATACGTTATACGTTATACGTTAGACGTTATACGTTATACGTTATACGTTATACGTTATACGTTATACGTTATACGTTATACGTTATACGTTATACGTTATACGTTATACGTTATACGTTATTCTTTATACGTTATACGTTATACGTTATACGTTATACGTTATACTTATACGTTATTCTTTATACGTTATACGTTATAACGTTATACGTTATACGTTATACGTTATACGTTATACGTTATACGTTATACGTCATAGGGTTATACGTTATACGTTATACGTTATACGTTATACGTTATACGTTATACGTCATACGTTATACGTGATAAGTTATACGTTACATGCTATACGTTATACGTTATACGTTATACGTTGTACGTTATACGTTATACGTTATTCGTGATACGTTATACGTTATACGTCATACGTTATACGTCATACGTGATTCGTTATACGTTATACGTTATTCTTTATACGTTATACGTTATACGTTATACGTTATACGTTATACGTTATACGTTATTCTTTATACGTTATACGTTATACGTTATACGTTATACGTTATACGTTTATACGTTATACGTATACGTTATACGTTATACGTTATACATTATACGTTATACGTTATACGTTAGACGTTATACGTTATACGGTTATACGTTATACGTTATACGTTATACGTTTATACGTTATACGTTATACGTTATACGTTATACGTTATACGTTATACGTTATTCTTTATACGTTATACGTTATACGTTATACGTTATACGTTATACGTTATACGTTATTCTTTATACGTTATACGTTATACGTTATACGTTATACGGTTATACGTTATACGTTATACGTTGTACGTTATACGTTATACGTTATACGTTTATACGTTATACGTTATACGTTATACGTTTACGTTCTACGTTATACGTTATACGTTATACGTTATACGTTATTCTTTATACGTTATACGTTATACGTTATACGTTATACGTCATACGTTATACGTTATACGTTATACGTTATACGTTATACGTTTATACGTTATACGTCATACGTTATACGCCATACGTTATACGTTATACGTTATACGTTATACGTTGTACGTTATACGTTATACGTTATTCGTGATACGTTATACGTTATACGTCATACGTTATACGTCATACGTTATTCGTTATACGTTATACGTTATACGTTATACGTTATACGTTATACGTTATTCTTTATACGTTATACGTTATACGTTATACGTTATACGTTTATACGTTATACGTTATACGTTGTACGTTATACGTTATACGTTATACGTTATACGTTATACGTTATACGTTATACGTTATACGTTATACGTTATACGTTATACGTTATACGTCATACGTTATACGTTATACGTTATACGTTATACGTTATACGTCATAGGTTATACGTTATACGTTATACGTTATACGTTATACGTTATACGTTATACGTCATACGTTATACGTTATACGTTATACGTTATACGTTATACGTTATACGTTACATGCTATACGTTATACGTTATATGTTATACGTTATACGTTATACGTTATACGTTATACGTTATACGTTACATGCTATAAGTTATACGTTATACGTTATACGTTATACGTTTCACGTTATACGTTATACGCTATACGTTATTCGTTATACGTTATACGTTATACGTTATACGTTATACGTTATACGTTATTCTTTATACGTTATACGTTATACGTTATACGTTATACGTCATAGTTTATACGTTATACGTTGTACGTTATACGTTATACGTTTATACGTTATACGTCATACGTTATACGCCATACGTTATACGTTATACGTTATACGATATACGTTATACGTTTACGTTATGCGTTATTCGTTATACGTTTTACGTTATACGTTACACGTAATTCGTAATACGTTATACCTGATACGTTATACGTTCTACGTTATACGTTATACGTTATACGTTATACGTTATACGTTATACGTTATACGTTATATGTTATACGTTATACGTTATACGTTATACGTTACATGCTGTACGTTATACTTATACTTTATACGTTACACGTTATACGTTATACGTTATACGTTATACGTATACGTTATACGTTATACGTTTATACGTCATAGGTTATACGTTATACGTTATACGTTATGCGTTATACGTTATACGTTATACGTTATACGTTATTCTTTATACGTTATACGTTATACGTTATACGTTATACGTCATACGTTATACGTTATACGTTATACGTTATACGTTATACGTTATACGTCATACGTTATACGTTTATACGTTATACGTTATACGTTATACGTCATAGGTTATACGTTATACGTTATACGTTATACGTTATACGTTATACGTTATACGTCATACGTTATACGTTATACGTTATACGTTATACGTTATACGTTTATACGTTACATGCTATACGTTATACGTTATATGTTATACGTTATACGTTATACGTTATACGTTATACGTTATACGTTTACATGCTATAAGTTATACGTTATACGTTATACGTTATACGTTTCACGTTATACGTTATACGCTATACGTTATTCGTTATACGTTATACGTTATACGTTATACGTTATACGTTATACGTTATTCTTTATACGTTATACGTTATACGTTATACGTTATACGTCATAGTTATACGTTATACGTTGTACGTTATACGTTATACGTTATACGTTATACGTCATACGTTATACGCCATACGTTATACGTTATACGTTATACGATATACGTTATACGTTATACGTTATGCGTTATTCGTTATACGTTTTACGTTATACGTTACACGTAATTCGTAATACGTTATACCTGATACGTTATACGTTATACGTTAGACGTTATACGTTATACGTTATACGTTATACGTTATACGTTATACGTTATACGTTATACGTGATACGTTATACGTTATACGTTATACGTTATACGTTATTCTTTATACGTTATACGTTATACGTTATACGTTATACGTTATACGTTATACGTTATTCTTTATACGTTATACGTTATACGTTATACGTTATACGTTATACGTTATACGTTGTACGTTATACGTTATACGTTATTCGTGATACGTTATACGTTATACGTCATACGTTATACGTCATACGTGATTCGTTATACGTTATACGTTATTCTTTATACGTTATACGTTATACGTTATACGTTATACGTTATACGTTATACGTTATCCTTTATACGTTATACGTTATACGTTATACGTTATACGTTATACGTTATACGTTATACGTTATACGTTATACGTTATACGTTATACGTTATACTTATTACTTATACGTTAGACGTTAGACGTTATACTTTATACGTTATACGTTATACGTTATACGTTATACGTTATACGTTATACGTTATACGTTATACGTTTACTTATACGTTATTCTTTATACGTTATACGTTATACGTTATACGTTATACGTTATACGTTATACGTTATTCTTTATACGTTATACGTTATACGTTATACGTTATACGTTATACTTTATACGTTATACGTTGTACGTTATACGTTATACGTTATACGGTTATACGTTATACGTTATACGTTATACGTTATACGTTATACGTTATACGTTATACGTTATACGTTATACGTTATTCTTTAGTACGTTATACGTTATACGTTATACGTTATACGTCATACGTTATACTTATACGTTATACGTTATACGTTATACGTTATACGTTATACGTCCATACGTTATACGCCATACGTTATACGTTATACGTTATACGTTATACGTTGTACGTTATACGTTATACGTTATTCGTGATAGACGTTATACGTTATACGTCATACGTTATACGTCATACGTTATTCGTTTATACGTTATACGTTTATACGTTATACGTTATACGTTATACGTTATTCTTTATACGTTATACGTTATACGTTATACGTTATACGTTATACGTTATACGTTATACGTTATACGTTATACGTTATACGTTATACGTTATACGTTAGACGTTATACGTTATACGTTATACGTTATACGTTATACGTTATACGTTATACGTTATACGTTATACGTTATACTTTATACGTTATACGTTATACGTTATACGTTATACGTTATACGTTATACGTGATAAGTTATACGTTACATGCTATACGTTATACGTTATACGTTATACGTTGTACGTTATACGTTATACGTTATTCGTGATACGTTATACGTTATACGTCATACGTTATACGTCATACGTGATTCGTTATACGTTATACGTTATTCTTTAGTACGTTATACGTTATACGTTATACGTTATACGTTATACGTTATACGTTATTCTTTATACGTTATACGTTATACGTTATGACGTTATACGTTATACGTTATACTTATGCGTTATACGTTATACGTTATACGTTATACATTATACTTATACGTTATACGTTAGACGTTATACGTTTACGTATACGTTATACGTTATACGTTATACGTTATACGTTATACTTATACGTTATACGTTATACGTTATACGTTATACGTTATTCGTTTATACGTTATTCTTTATACGTTATTACGTTATACGTTTAGTTACTTTATTACGTTTATACGTTTTCTTATACGTTATACGTTATACGTTATACGTTATACGTTTATACGTTATACGTTATACGTTATACGTTATACGTCATAGGTTATACGTTATACGTTATACGTTATACGTTATACGTTATACGTTATACGTCATACGTTATACGTGATAAGTTATACGTTACATGCTATACGTTATACGTTATACGTTATACGTTGTACGTTATACGTTATACGTTATTCGTGATACGTTATACGTTATACTCATACGTTATACGTCATACGTGATTCGTTATACGTTATACGTTATTCTTTATACGTTATACGGTTATACTTATACGTTATACGTTATACGTTATACGTTATTCTTTATACGTTTATACGTTATACGTTATACGTTATACGTTATACGTTATACGTTATACGTTATACGTTATACGTTATACGTTATACATTATACGTTATACGTTATACGTTAGACGTTATACGTTATACGTTATACGTTATACGTTGATACGTTATACGTTTATACGTTATACGTCATACGTTATACGTCATACGTTATTCGTTATACGTTATACGTTATACGTTATACGTTATACGTTATACGTTATACGTTATTCTTTATACGTTATACGTTATACGTTATACGTTATACGTTATACGTTATACGTTATACGTTGTACGTTATACGTTATACGTTATACGTTATACGTTATACGTTATACGTTATACGTTATACGTTATACGTTATACGTTATACGTTATACGTTATACGTTATTCTTTATACGTTATACGTTATACGTTATACTTATACGTCATACGTTATACGTTATACGTTATACGTTATACGTTATACGTTATACGTTATACGTCATACGTTATACGCCATACGTTATACGTTATACGTTATACGTTATACGTTGTACGTTATACGTTATACGTTATTCGTGATACGTTATACGTTTATACGTCATACGTTTATACGTCATACGTTATTCGTTATACGTTATACGTTATACGTTATACGTTATACGTTATACGTTATTCTTTATACGTTATACGTTATACGTTATACGTTATACGTTATACGTTATACGTATACGTTGTACGTTATACGTTATACGTTATACGTTATACGTTATACGTTATACGTTATACGTTATACGTTATACGTTATACGGTATACGTTATACGTCATACGTTATACGTTATACGTTATACGTTATGCGTTATACGTCATAGGTTATACGTTATACGTTATACGTTATACGTTATACGTTATACGTTATACGTCATTCGTTATACGTTATACGTTATACGTTATACGTTATACGTTATACGTTACATGCTATACGTTATACGTTATATGTTATACGTTATACGTTATACGTTATACGTTATACGTTTATACGTTACATGCTATAAGTTATACGTTATACGTTATACGTTATACGTTTTCACGTTATACGTTATACGCTATACGTTATTCGTTATACGTTATACGTTATACGTTATACGTTATACGTTATACGTTATTCTTTATACGTTATACGTATACGTTATACGTTATACGTCATAGTTATACGTTATACGTTGTACGTTTATACGTTATACGTTATACGTTTACGTCATACGTTATACGCCATACGTTATACGTTATACGTTATACGATATACGTTATACGTTATACGTTATGCGTTATTCGTTATACGTTTTACGTTATACGTTACACGTAATTCGTAATACGTTATACCTGATACGTTATACGTTCTACGTTATACGTTATACGTTATACGTTATACGTTATACGTTATACGTTATACGTTATATGTTATACGTTATACGTTATACGTTATACGTTACATGCTGTACGTTATACGTTATACGTTATACGTTACACGTTATACGTTATACGTTATACGTTATACGTTATACGTTATACGTTTATACGTTATACGTCATAGGTTATACGTTATACGTTATACGTTATGCGTTATACGTTATACGTTTATACGTTATACGTTATTCTTTATACGTTATACGTTATACGTTATACGTTATACGTCATACGTTATACGTTATACGTTATACGTTATACGTTATACGTTATACTCATACGTTATACGTTATACGTTATACGTTATACGTTATACGTCATAGGTTATACGTTATACGTTATACGTTATACGTTATACGTTATACGTTATACGTCATACGTTATACGTTATACTTTATACGTTATACGTTATACGTTATACGTTACATGCTATACGTTATACGTTATATGTTATACGTTATACGTTATACGTTATACGTTATACGTTATACGTTACATGCTATAAGTTATACGTTATACGTTATACGTTATACGTTTCACGTTATACGTTATACGCTATACGTTATTCGTTATACGTTATACGTTATACGTTATACGTTATACGTTATACGTTATTCTTTATACGTTATACGTTATACGATATACGTTATACGTCATAGTTATACGTTATACGTTGTACGTTATACGTTATACGTTATACGTTATACGTCATACGTTATACGCCATACGTTATACGTTATACGTTATACGATATACGTTATACGTTATACGTTATGCGTTTATTCGTTATACGTTTTTCGTTATACGTTACACGTAATTCGTATACGTTATACCTGATACGTTATACGTTCTACGTTATACGTTATACGGTTATACGTTATACGTTATACGTTATACGTTATACGTTATAGGTTATACGTTATACGTTATACGTTATACGTTACATGCTGTACGTTATACGTTATACGTTATACGTTACACGTTATACGTTATACGTTATACGTTATACGTTATACGTTATACGTTATACGTTATACGTCATAGGTTATACGTTATACTTATACGTTATGCGTTATACGTTATACGTTATACGTTATACGTTATTCTTTATACGTTATACGTTATACGTTATACGTTATACGTCATACGTTATACGTTATACGTTATACGTTATACGTTATACGTTATACGTTATACGTTATACGTTATACGTTATGCGTTATACGTTAGACGTTATACGTTATACGTTATACGTTATACGTAATTCGTAATACGTTATACCTGATACGTTATACGTTATACGTTATACGGTACACGTTATACGTTATACGTTATACGTTATACGTTATACGTTATACGTTATACGTTATACGTTTATACGTTATACGTTATACGTTATATGTTATACGTTATACGTTATACGTTATACGTTATACGTTACATGCTATATCGTTATACGTTTATACGTTATACGTTATACGTTATACGTTTATACGTTATACGTTATACGTTATACGTTTATACGTTAACGTTATTCTTTATACTTATACGTTATACGTTATACGTTATACGTCATACGTTATACGTTATACGTTATACGTTATACGTTTATACGTTATACGTTACATGCTATACGTTATACGTTATACGTTATACGTTATACGTTATACGTTGTACGTTATACGTTATACGTTATACGTTGTACGTTATACGTTATACGTTATACGTCATACGTTTATACGTCATACGTTATTCGTTATACGTTATACGTTATACGTTATACGTTATACGCTATACGTTATTCTTTATACGTTTATACGTTATACGTTATACGTTATACGTCATACGTTATACGTTATACGTTATACTTTATACGTTATACGTTATAACGTTATACGTCATACGTTATACGTCATACGTTATACGTTATACGTTATACGATATACGTTATACGTTATACGTTATGCGTTATTCGTTATACGCTTTACGTTATACGTTACACGTATTTCGTAATACGTTATACCTGATACGTTATACGTTCTACGTTATACGTTTATACGTTGTACGTTACACGTTATACGTTATGCGTTATACGTTATACGTTATACGTAATTCGTAATACGTTATACCTGATACGTTTATACGTTCTACGTTAGTACGTTATACGTTATACGTTATACGTTATACGTTAGTACGTTATACGTTATACGTTATACGTTATACGTTATACGTTACATGCTATACGTTATACGTTTATACGTTATACGTTGTACGTTATACGTTATACGTTATACGTTGTACGTTATACGTTATACGTTATACGTCAAACGTTTACGTCATACGTTATTCGTTATACGTTATACGTTATACGTTATACGTTATACGTTATACGTTATTCTTTATACGTTATACGTTATACGTTATACGTTATACGTCATACGTTATACGTTATACGTTATACGTTATACGTTATACGTTATACGTTATACGTCATACGTTATATGTCATACGTTATACGTTATACGTTATACGATATACGTTATACGTTATACGTTATGCGTTATTCGTTATACGTTTTTACGTTATACGTTACACGTAATTCGTAATACGTTATACCTGATAGGTTATACGTTCTACGTTATACGTTATACGTTATACGTTATACGTTATACGTTATACGTTATACGTTATACGTTATATGTTATACGTTATACGTTATACGTTATACGTTACATGCTATACGTTATACGTTATACGTTATACGTTACACGTTTATACGTTATACGTTATACGTTATACGTTATACGTTATACGTTATACGTTATACGTTATACGTTATACGTTATACGTTATACGTTATACGTTATACGTTATACGTTATACGTTATACGTCATAGGTTATACGTTATACGTTATACCTTATGCGTTATACGTTATACGTTATACGTTATACGTTATACGTTATACGTTATACGTTGTACGATATACGTTATACGTTATACGTTATACGTTATACGTTATACGTAATTCGTAATACGTTATACCTGATACGTTATACGTTCTACGTTATACTTTATACGTTATACGTTATACGTTATACGTTATACGTGATAAGTTATACGTTATACGTTATACGTTTTCTTTATACGTTATACGTTATACGTTATACGTTATACGTCATGACGTTATACGTTATACGTTATACGTTATACGTTATACGTTATACGTTATACGTTATACGTTATACGTTATGCGTTATACGTTAGACGTTATACGTTATACGTTATACGTTATACGTTATACGTTATACGTTATACGTTATACGTTATACGTTGTACGTTATACGTTTATACGTTATACGTTATACGTTATACGTTATACGTTATACGTTATACGTTATACGTTTATACGTAATTCGTAATACGTTATACCTGATACGTTATACGTTCTTTACGTTATACGTTATACGTTATACGTTATACGTTATACGTTATACGTGATAAGTTATACGTTATACGTTATACGTTATTCTTTATACGTTATACGTTATACGTTATACGTTATACGTCATACGTTATACGTTATACGTTATACGTTATACGTTATACGTTATACGTTATACGTTATACGTTATACGTTATACGTATACGTTATACGTTATACGTTAGACGTTTATACGTTATACGTTATACGTTTATACGTTATACGTTATACGTTATACGTTATACGTTCATACGTTATACGTTATACTTATACGTTATACGTTATACGTTATACGTTATACTTGATACGTTATACGTTATACGTTATACGTCATACGTTATACGTTGTACGTTATACGTTATACGTTATACGTTATGCGTTATACATTATACGTTATACGTTATACGTTAGACGTCATACGTTATACGTTTATACGTTATACGTTATACGTTATACGTTATACGTTATACGTTATACGTTATACGTTATACGTTATACGTTATACGTTAATACGTTATACGTTATACGTTATACGTTATACGTTATACTTATACGTTATACGTTATACGTTATACTTATACGTTATACGTTATACGTTATACGTTATACGTTATACGTTATACGTTATACGTTTATACGTTATACGTTGTACGTTATACGTTATACGTTATACGTTGTACGTTATACGTTATACGTTATACGTTATACGTTATACGTTATACGTTATACGTTATAGCGTTATACGTAATTCGTAATACGTTATACCTGATACGTTATACGTTCTACGTTATACGTTTCTACGTTATACGTTATACGTTATACGTTATACGTGATAAGTTATACGTTATACGTTATACGTTATTCTTTATACGTTATACGCTATACGTTATTCTTTATACGTTATACGTTATACGTTATACGTTATACGTCATACGTTATACTTATACGTTATACTTTATACGTTATACGTTATACGTTATACGTCATACTTTATACGTCATACGTTATACGTTATACGTTATATCGATATACGTTATACGTTATACGTTATGCGTTATTCGTTATACGCTTTACGTTATACGTTACACGTATTTCGTATACGTTATACCTGATACGTTATACGTTCTACGTTATACGTTATACGTTGTACGTTACACGTCATACGTTATGCGTTATACGTTATACGTTATACGTATTCGTAATACGTTATACCTGATACGTTTATACGTTCTACGTTATACTTATACGTTATACGTTTATACGTTATACGTTATACGTTATACGTTATACGTTATACGTTATACGTTATACGTTACATGCTATACGTTATACGTTATACGTGTATACGTTGTACGTTATACGTTATACGTTATACGTTGTACGTTTATACGTTATACGTTATACGTCAAACGTTTTACGTCATACGTTATTCGTTATACGTTATACGTTATACGTTATACGTTATACGTTATACGTTATTCTTTATACGTTATACGTTATACGTTTATACGTTATAACGTCATACGTTATACGTTATACGTTATACGTTATACGTTATACGTTATGCGTTATACGTCATACGTTATACGTCATACGTTATACGTTATACGTTATACGATATACGTTATACGTTATACGTTATGCGTTATTCGTTATACGTTTTACGTTATACGTTACACGTAATTCGTAATACGTTATACCTGATAGGTTTATACGTTCTACGTTATACGTTATACGTTATACGTTATACGTTATACGTTATACGTTATACGTTATACGTTATATGTTATACGTTATACGTTATACGTTATACGTTACATGCTATACGTTATACGTTTATACGTTATACGTTACACGTTATACGTTATACGTTATACGTTATACGTTATACGTTATACGTTATACGTTATACGTTATACGTTATACGTTATACGTTATACGTTATACGTTATACGTTATACGTTATACGTCATAGGTTATACTTATACGTTATACCTTATGCGTTTTACGTTATACGTTATACGTTATACGTTATACGTTATACGTTATACGTTGTACGATATACGTTATACGTTATACGTTATACGTTATACGTTTACGTTATACGTAATTCGTAATACGTTATACCTGATACGTTATACGTTTCTACGTTATACGTTATACGTTATACGTTATACGTTATACGTTATACGTGATAAGTTATACGTTATACGTTATACGTTATTCTTTATACGTTATACGTTATACGTTATACGTTATACGTCATACGTTATACGTTATACGTTATACGTTATACGTTATACGTTATACGTTATACGTTTATACGTTATACGTTATGCGTTTATACGTTAGACGTTATACGTTTATACGTTATACGTTATACGTTATACGTTATACGTTATACGTTATACGTTGTACGTTATACGTTATACGTTATACGTTATACGTTATACGTTATACGTTATACGTTATACGTTATACGTTATACGTAATTCGTAATACGTTATACCTGATACGTTATACGTTCTACGTTATACGTTATACGTTATACGTTATACGTTATACGTTATAACGTGATAAGTTATACGTTATACGTTATACGTTATTCTTTATACGTTATACGTTATACGTTATACGTTATACGTCATACGTTTACGTTATACGTTATACGTTATACGTTATACGTTATACGTTATACGTTATACGTTATACGTTATACGTTATACGTTATACGTTATACGTTATACGTTATACGTTTATACGTTATACGTTATACGTAATTCGTAATACGTTATACCTGATACGTTATACGTTCTACGTTATACGTTATACGTTATACGTTATACGTTATACGTTATACGTGATAAGTTATACGTTATACGTTATACGTTATTCTTTATACGTTTATACGTTATACGTTATACGTTATACGTCATACGTTATACGTTATACGTTATACGTTATACGTTATACGTTTATCGTTATACGTTATACGTTATACGTTATACGTTATACGTTATACGTTATACGTTAGACGTTATAACGTATAACGTATAACGTATAACGTATAACGTCTTAACGTATAACGTATAACGTATAACGTATAACGTATAACGTATAACGTATAACGTATAACGTTAACGTATAACGTATAACGTAGTAACGTATAACGTATGACGTATAACGTATAACGTATAACGTATAACGTATAAAGAATAACGTATAACGTATAACGTATAACTTATCACGTATAACGTATAACGTATAACGTATAACGTATAACGTATAACGTAGAACGTATAACGTATCAGGTATAACGTATTACGAATTACGTATAACGTATAACGTATAACGTATAACGTATAACGTATAACGTATAACGTATAACGTATAACGTATAACGTATAACGTATAACGTATAACGTATAACGTATAACGTATAACGTATAACGTATAACGTATGACGTATAACGTATAACGTATACGTATAACGTATAAAGAATAACGTATAACGTATAACGTATAACTTATCACGTATAACGTATAACGTATAACGTATAACGTATAACGTATAACGTAGAACGTATAACGTATCAGGTATAACGTATTACGAATTACGTATAACGTATAACGTATAACGTATAACGTATAACGTATAACGTATAACGTATAACGTATAACGTATAACGTACAACGTATAACGTATAACGTATAACGTATAACGTATAACGTATAACGTATAACGTATAACGTCTAACGTATAACGCATAACGTATAACGTATAACGTATAACGTATAACGTATAACGTATAACGTATAACGTATAACGTATAACGTATGACGTATAACGTATAACGTATAACGTATAACGTATAAAGAATAACGTATAACGTATAAGCGTATAACTTATCACGTATAACGTATAACGTATAACGTATAACGTATAACGTATAACGTAGAACGTATAACGTATCAGGTATAACGTATTACGAATTACGTATAACGTATAACGTATAACGTATAACGTATAACGTATATCGTACAACGTATAACGTATAACGTATAACGTATAACGTATAACGTATAACGTAAAACGCATAAGGGTATAACGTATAACGTATAACCTATGACGTATAACGTATAACGTATAACGTATAACGTATAACGTATAACGTATAACGTATAACGTATAACGTATAACGTATAACGTATAACGTATAACGTATAACGTATAACGTATAACGTGTAACGTATAACGTATAACGTATAACGTATAGCATGTAACGTATAACGTATAACGTATAACGTATAACATATAACGTATAACGTATAACGTATAACGTATAACGTATAACGTATAACGTATAACGTATAACGTAGAACGTATAACCTATCAGGTATAACGTATTACGAATTACGTGTAACGTATAACGTAAAACGTATAACGAATAACGCATAACGTATAACGTATAACGTATATCGTATAACGTATAACGTATAACGTATGACGTATAACGTATGACGTATAACGCATAACGTATAACGTATAACGTATAACGTATAACGTATAACGTATGACGTATAACGTATAACGTATAACGTATAACGTATAAAGAATAACGTATAACGTATAACGTATAACGTATAACGTATAACGTATAACGAATAACGTATGACGTAAAACGTTTGACGTATAACGTATAACGTATAACGTACAACGTATAACGTATAACGTATAACGTACAACGTATAACGTATAACGTATAACGTATAGCATGTAACGTATAACGTATAACGTATAACGTATAACGTATAACGTATAACGTATAACGTATAACGTATAACGTATAACGTATAACGTAGAACGTATAACGTATCAGGTATAACGTATTACGAATTACGTATAACGTATAACGTATAACGCATAACGTATGACGTGTAACGTACAACGTATAACGTATAACGTAGAACGTATAACGTATCAGGTATAACGTATTACGAAATACGTGTAACGTATAACGTAAAGCGTATAACGAATAACGCATAACGTATAACGTATAACGTATATCGTATAACGTATAACGTATAACGTATGACGTATAAAGTATGACGTATAACGTATAACGTATAACGTATAAAGTATAACGTATAACGTATAACGTATGACGTATAACGTATAACGTATAACGTATAACGTATAAAGAATAACGTATAGCGTATAACGTATAAAGAATAACGTATAACGTATAACGTATAACTTATCACGTATAACGTATAACGTATAACGTATAACGTAGAACGTATAACGTAGAACGTATAACGTATCAGGTATAACGTATTACGAATTACGTATAACGTATAACGTATAACGTATAACGTATAACGTATAACGTATAACGTATAACGTATAACGTACAACGTATAACGTATAACGTATAACGTACAACGTATAACGTATAACGTATAACGTATAACGTATAACGTATAACGTATAACGTATAACGTATAACGTATAACGTATAACGTATAACGTATAACGTATAACGTATAACGTATAACGTATAACGTATAACGTATAACGTATAACGTATAACGTATAACGTATAACGTATAACGTATAACGTATAACGTATAACGTATAACGTATAACGTATAACGTATAACGTATAACGTATGACGTCTAACGTATAACGTATAACGTATAATGTATAACGCATAACGTATAACGTATAACGTATAACGTACAACGTATAACGTATGACGTATAACGTATAACGTATAACGTATAACGTATAACGTATAACGTATAACGTATAACGTATAACGTATAACGTATAACGTATGACGTATAACGTATAACGTATAACGTATAACGTATAACGTATAACGTATAACGTATAACGTCTAACGTATAACGTATAACGTATAACGTATAACGTATAACGTATAACGTATAACGTATAACGTATAACGTATAACGTATAACGTATAACGTATAACGTATGACGTATAACGTATAACGTATAACGTATAACGTATAAAGAATAACGTATAACGTATAACGTATAACTTATCACGTATAACGTATAACGTATAACGTATAACGTATAACGTATAACGTAGAACGTATAACGTATCAGGTATAACGTATTACGAATTACGTATAACGTATAACGTATAACGTATAACGTATAACGTATAACGTATAACGTATAACGTATAACGTATAACGTACAACGTATAACGTATAACGTATAACGTATAACGTATAACGTATAACGTATAACGTATAACGTATAACGTCTAACGTATAACGCATAACGTATAACGTATAACGTATAACGTATAACGTATAACGTATAACGTATAACGTATAACGTATAACGTATGACGTATAACGTATAACGTATAACGTATAACGTATAAAGAATAACGTATAACGTATAACGTATAACTTATCACGTATAACGTATAACGTATAACGTATAACGTATAACGTATAACGTAGAACGTATAACGTATCAGGTATAACGTATTACGAATTACGTATAACGTATAACGTATAACGTATAACGTATAACGTATATCGTACAACGTATAACGTATAACGTATAACGTATAACGTATAACGTATAACGTATAACGCATAAGGTATAACGTATAACGTATAACCTATGACGTATAACGTATAACGTATAACGTATAACGTATAACGTATAACGTATAACGTATAACGTATAACGTATAACGTATAACGTATAACGTATAACGTATAACGTATAACGTATAACGTATAACGTGTAACGTATAACGTATAACGTATAACGTATAGCATGTAACGTATAACGTATAACGTATAACGTATAACATATAACGTATAACGTATAACGTATAACGTATAACGTATAACGTATAACGTATAACGTATAACGTAGAACGTATAACCTATCAGGTATAACGTATTACGAATTACGTGTAACGTATAACGTAAAACGTATAACGAATAACGCATAACGTATAACGTATAACGTATATCGTATAACGTATAACGTATAACGTATGACATATAACGTATGACGTATAACGTATAACGTATAACGTATAACGTATAACGTATAACGTATAACGTATGACGTATAACGTATAACGTATAACGTATAACGTATAAAGAATAACGTATAACGTATAACGTATAACGTATAACGTATAACGTATAACGAATAACGTATGACGTAAAACGTTTGACGTATAACGTATAACGTATAACGTACAACGTATAACGTATAACGTATAACGTACAACGTATAACGTATAACGTATAACGTATAGCATGTAACGTATAACGTATAACGTATAACGTATAACGTATAACGTATAACGTATAACGTATAACGTATAACGTATAACGTATAACGTAGAACGTATAACGTATCAGGTATAACGTATTACGAATTACGTATAACGTATAACGTATAACGCATAACGTATAACGTGTAACGTACAACGTATAACGTATAACGTAGAACGTATAACGTATCAGGTATAACGTATTACGAAATACGTGTAACGTATAACGTAAAGCGTATAACGAATAACGCATAACGTATAACGTATAACGTATATCGTATAACGTATAACGTATAACGTATGACGTATAACGTATGACGTATAACGTATAACGTATAACGTATAAAGTATAACGTATAACGTATAACGTATGACGTATAACGTATAACGTATAACGTATAACGTATAAAGAATAACGTATAGCGTATAACGTATAACGTATAACGTATAACGTATAACGAATAACGTATGACGTATAACGTATGACGTATAACGTATAACGTATAACGTACAACGTATAACGTATAACGTATAACGTACAACGTATAACGTATAACGTATAACGTATAACGTATAACGTATAGCATGTAACGTATAACGTATAACGTATAACGTATAACGTATAACGTATAACGTATGACGTATAACGTATAACGTATAACGTATAACGTATAAAGAATAACGTATAACGTATAACGTATAACGTATAACGTATAACGTATAACGTATAACGTATAACGTATAACGTATAACGTATAACGTATAGCATGTAACGTATAACGTATAACGTATAACGTATAACGTATAACATATAACGTATAACGTATAACGTATAACGTATAACGTATAACGTATAACGTATAACGTATAACGTATAACGTATAACGTATAACGTGTACCGTATAACGTATAACGTATAACGTATCAGGTATAACGTATTACGAATTACGTATAACGTATAACGTATAACGTATAACGTCTAACGTATAACGCATAACGTATAACGTATAACGTATAACGTATAACGTATAACGTATAACGTATAACGTATAACGTATAACGTATGACGTATAACGTATAACGTATAACGTATAACGTATAAAGAATAACGTATAACGTATAACGTATAACGTATAACGCATAACGTATAACGTATAACGTATAACCTATGACGTATAACGTATAACGTATAACGTATAACGTATAACGTATAACGTATAACGTATAACGTGTAACGTATAACGTATAACGTATAACGTACAGCATGTAACGTATAACGTATAACGTATAACGTATAACATATAACGTATAACGTATAACGTATAACGTATAACGTATAACGTATAACGTATAACGTAGAACGTATAACGTATCAGGTATAACGTATTACGAATTACGTGTAACGTATAACGTAAAACGTATAACGAATAACGCATAACGTATAACGTATAACGTATATCGTATAACGTATAACGTATAACGTATGGCGTATAACGTATGACGTATAACGTATAACGTATAACGTATAACGTACAACGTATAACGTATAACTATGACGTATAACGTATATCGTATAACGTATAACGTATAAAGAATAACGTATAACGTATAACGTATAACGTATAACGTATAACGTATAACGAATAACGTATAGCGTATAACGTATAACGTGAAACGTATAACGTATAACGTATAACGTATAACTTATAGCATGTAACGTATAACGTATAACGTATAACGTATAACGTATAACGTATAACATATAACGTATAACGTATAGCATGTAACGTATAACGTATAACGTATAACGTATAACGTATAACGTATAACGTATGACGTATAACGTATAACGTATAACGTATAACGTATAACGTATAACGTATAACCTATGACGTATAACGTATAACGTATAACGTATAACGTATAACGTATGACGTATAACGTATAACGTATAACGTATAACGTATAACGTATAACGTATGACGTATAACGTATAACGTATAACGTATAACGTATAAAGAATAACGTATAACGTATAACGTATAACGTATAACGCATAACGTATAACGTATAACGTATAACCTATGACGTATAACGTATAACGTATAACGTATAACGTATAACGTATAACGTATAACGTATAACGTGTAACGTATAACGTATAACGTATAACGTACAGCATGTAACGTATAACGTATAACGTATAACGTATAACATATAACGTATAACGTATAACGTATAACGTATAACGTATAACGTATAACGTATAACGTAGAACGTATAACGTATCAGGTATAACGTATTACGAATTACGTGTAACGTATAACGTAAAACGTATAACGAATAACGCATAACGTATAACGTATAACGTATATCGTATAACGTATAACGTATAACGTATGGCGTATAACGTATGACGTATAACGTATAACGTATAACGTATAACGTACAACGTATAACGTATAACTATGACGTATAACGTATAACGTATAACGTATAACGTATAAAGAATAACGTATAACGTATAACGTATAACGTATAACGTATAACGTATAACGAATAACGTATAGCGTATAACGTATAACGTGAAACGTATAACGTATAACGTATAACGTATAACTTATAGCATGTAACGTATAACGTATAACGTATAACGTATAACGTATAACGTATAACATATAACGTATAACGTATAGCATGTAACGTATAACGTATAACGTATAACGTATAACGTATAACGTATAACGAATGACGTATAACGTATAACGTATAACGTATAACGTATAACGTATAACGTATAACCTATGACGTATAACGCATAACGTATAACGTATAACGTATAACGTATGACGTATAACGTATAACGTATAACGTATAACGTATAACGTATAACGTATAACGTATAACGTATAACGTATAACGTATAACGTATAACGTACAACGTATAACGTATAACGTATAACGTATAACGTATAACGTATAACGTATAACGTATAAAGAATAACGTATAACGTATAACGTATAACGTATAACGTATAACGTATAACGAATAACGTATGACGTATAACGTATGACGTATAACGTATAACGTATCACGAATAACGTATAACGTATAACGTACAACGTATAACGTATAACGTATAACGTATAACGTATGGCGTATAACGTATGACGTATAACGTATAACGTATAACGTATAACGTATAACGTATAACGTATAACGTATGACGTATAACGTATAACGTATAACGTATAACGTATAAAGAATAACGTATAACGTATAACGTATAACGTATAACGTATAACGTATAACGTATAACGTATAACGTATAACGTATAACGTATAACGTATAACGTATAACGTACAACGTATAACGTATAACGTATAACGTATAACGTATAACGTATAACGTATAACGTATAAAGAATAACGTATAACGTATAACGTATAACGTATAACGTATAACGTATAACGTATAACGAATAACGTATGACGTATAACGTATGACGTATAACGTATAACGTATAACGTATAACGTATAACGTATAACGTATAACGTATAACGTCTAACGTATAACGTATAACGTATAATGTATAACGTATAACGTATAACGTATAACGTATAACGTATAACGTATAACGTATAACGTATAACGTATAACGTATAACGTATAAAGAATAACGTATAACGTATAACGTATAACGTATAACGTATAACGTATAACGTATAAAGAATAACGTATAACGTATAACGAATCACGTATGACGTATAACGTATGACGTATAACGTATAACGTATCACGAATAACGTATAACGTATAACGTACAACGTATAACGTATAACGTATAACGTATAGCATGTAACGTATAACTTATCACGTATAACGTATGACGTATAACGTATAACGTATAACGTATAACGTATAACGTATAACGTATAACCTATGACGTATAACGTATAACGTATAACGTATAACGTATAACGTATAACGTATAACGTATAACGTATAACGTATAAAGAATAACGTATAACGTATAACGTATAACGTATAACGTATAACGTATAACGTATAAAGAATAACGTATAACGTATAACGTATAACGTATAACGTATAACGTATAACGTATAACGTATAACGTATAACGTATAACGTATAACGTATAACGTATAACGTCTAACGTATAACGTATAACGTATAATGTATAACGTATAACGTATAACGTATAACGCATAACGTATAACGTATAACGTATAACGTATAACGTATAACGTATAACGTATAAAGAATAACGTATAACGTATAACGTATAACGTATAACGTATAACGTATAACGTATAAAGAATAACGTATAACGTATAACGAATCACGTATGACGTATAACGTATGACGTATAACGTATAACGTATCACGAATAACGTATAACGTATAACGTACAACGTATAACGTATAACGTATAACGTATAGCATGTAACGTATAACTTATCACGTATAACGTATAACGTATAACGTATAACGTATAACGTATAACGTATAACGTATAACGTATAACGTATAACGTATAACGTATAACGTATAACGTATAACGTATAACGTATAACGTATAACGTCTAACGTATAACGTATAACGTATAACGTATAACGTATAACGTATAACGTATAACGTATAACGTATAACGTATAACGTATAACGTATAACGTATAAAGAATAACGTATAACGTATAACGTATAACGTATAACGTATAACGTATAACGAATAACGTATGACGTATAACGTATGACGTATAACGTATAACGTATCACGAATAACGTATAACGTATAACGTACAACGTATAACGTATAACGTATAACGTATAACGTATGGCGTATAACGTATGACGTATAACGTATAACGTATAACGTATAACGTATAACGTATAACGTATAACGTATGACGTATAACGTATAACGTATAACGTATAACGTATAAAGAATAACGTATAACGTATAACGTATAACGTATAACGTATAACGTATAACGTATAACGTATAACGTATAACGTATAACGTATAACGTATAACGTATAACGTACAACGTATAACGTATAACGTATAACGTATAACGTATAACGTATAACGTATAACGTATAAAGAATAACGTATAACGTATAACGTATAACGTATAACGTATAACGTATAACGTATAAAGAATAACGTATAACGTATAACGTATAACGTATAACGTATAACGTATAACGTATAACGTATAACGTATAACGTATAACGTATAACGTATAACGTATAACGTCTAACGTATAACGTATAACGTATAATGTATAACGTATAACGTATAACGTATAACGTATAACGTATAACGTATAACGTATAACGTATAACGTATAACGTATAACGTATAAAGGATAACGTATAACGTATAACGTATAACGTATAACGTATAACGTATAACGTATAAAGAATAACGTATAACGTATAACGAATCACGTATGACGTATAACGTATGACGTATAACGTATAACGTATCACGAATAACGTATAACGTATAACGTACAACGTATAACGTATAACGTATAACGTATAACGTATAACGTATAACGTATAAAGAATAACGTATAACGTATAACGTATAACGTATAACGTATAACGTATAACGTATAAAGAATAACGTATAACGTATAACGTATAACGTATAACGTATAACGTATAACGTATAACGTATAACGTATAACGTATAACGTATAACGTATAACGTATAACGTCTAACGTATAACGTATAACGTATCAGGTATAACGTATTACGAATTACGTGTAACGTATAACGTAAAACGTATAACGAATAACGCATAACGTATAACGTATAACGTATATCGTATAACGTATAACGTATAACGTATGGCGTATAACGTATGACGTATAACGTATAACGTATAACGTATAACGTACAACGTATAACGTATAACTATGACGTATAACGTATAACGTATAACGTATAACGTATAAAGAATAACGTATAACGTATAACGTATAACGTATAACGTATAACGTATAACGAATAACGTATAGCGTATAACGTATAACGTGAAACGTATAACGTATAACGTATAACGTATAACTTATAGCATGTAACGTATAACGTATAACGTATAACGTATAACGTATAACGTATAACATATAACGTATAACGTATAGCATGTAACGTATAACGTATAACGTATAACGTATAACGTATAACGTATAACGTATGACGTATAACGTATAACGTATAACGTATAACGTATAACGTATAACGTATAACCTATGACGTATAACGTATAACGTATAACGTATAACGTATAACGTATGACGTATAACGTATAACGTATAACGTATAACGTATAACGTATAACGTATGACGTATAACGTATAACGTATAACGTATAACGTATAAAGAATAACGTATAACGTATAACGTATAACGTATAACGCATAACGTATAACGTATAACGTATAACCTATGACGTATAACGTATAACGTATAACGTATAACGTATAACGTATAACGTATAACGTATAACGTGTAACGTATAACGTATAACGTATAACGTACAGCATGTAACGTATAACGTATAACGTATAACGTATAACATATAACGTATAACGTATAACGTATAACGTATAACGTATAACGTATAACGTATAACGTAGAACGTATAACGTATCAGGTATAACGTATTACGAATTACGTGTAACGTATAACGTAAAACGTATAACGAATAACGCATAACGTATAACGTATAACGTATATCGTATAACGTATAACGTATAACGTATGGCGTATAACGTATGACGTATAACGTATAACGTATAACGTATAACGTACAACGTATAACGTATAACTATGACGTATAACGTATAACGTATAACGTATAACGTATAAAGAATAACGTATAACGTATAACGTATAACGTATAACGTATAACGTATAACGAATAACGTATAGCGTATAACGTATAACGTGAAACGTATAACGTATAACGTATAACGTATAACTTATAGCATGTAACGTATAACGTATAACGTATAACGTATAACGTATAACGTATAACATATAACGTATAACGTATAGCATGTAACGTATAACGTATAACGTATAACGTATAACGTATAACGTATAACGTATGACGTATAACGTATAACGTATAACGTATAACGTATAACGTATAACGTATAACCTATGACGTATAACGTATAACGTATAACGTATAACGTATAACGTATGACGTATAACGTATAACGTATAACGTATAACGTATAACGTATAACGTATAACGTATAACGTATAACGTATAACGTATAACGTATAACGTACAACGTATAACGTATAACGTATAACGTATAACGTATAACGTATAACGTATAACGTATAAAGAATAACGTATAACGTATAACGTATAACGTATAACGTATAACGTATAACGAATAACGTATGACGTATAACGTATGACGTATAACGTATAACGTATCACGAATAACGTATAACGTATAACGTACAACGTATAACGTATAACGTATAACGTATAACGTATGGCGTATAACGTATGACGTATAACGTATAACGTATAACGTATAACGTATAACGTATAACGTATAACGTATGACGTATAACGTATAACGTATAACGTATAACGTATAAAGAATAACGTATAACGTATAACGTATAACGTATAACGTAGAACGTATAACGTATAACGTATAACGTATAACGTATAACGTATAACGTATAACGTATAACGTACAACGTATAACGTATAACGTATAACGTATAACGTATAACGTATAACGTATAACGTATAAAGAATAACGTATAACGTATAACGTATAACGTATAACGTATAACGTATAACGTATAAAGAATAACGTATAACGTATAACGTATAACGTATAACGTATAACGTATAACGTATAACGTATAACGTATAACGTATAACGTATAACGTATAACGTATAACGTCTAACGTATAACGTATAACGTATAATGTATAACGTATAACGTATAACGTATACCGTATAACGTATAACGTATAACGTATAACGTATAACGTATAACGTATAACGTATAAAGAATAACGTATAACGTATAACGTATAACGTATAACGTATAACGTATAACGTATAAAGAATAACGTATAACGTATAACGAATCACGTATGACGTATAACGTATGACGTATAACGTATAACGTATCACGAATAACGTATAACGTATAACGTACAACGTATAACGTATAACGTATAACGTATAGCATGTAACGTATAACTTATCACGTATAACGTATGACGTATAACGTATAACGTATAACGTATAACGTATAACGTATAACGTATAACCTATGACGTATAACGTATAACGTATAACGTATAACGTATAACGTATAACGTATAACGTATAACGTATAACGTATAAAGAATAACGTATAACGTATAACGTATAACGTATAACGTATAACGTATAACGTATAAAGAATAACGTATAACGTATAACGTATAACGTATAACGTATAACGTATAACGTATAACGTATAACGTATAACGTATAACGTATAACGTATAACGTATAACGTCTAACGTATAACGTATAACGTATAATGTATAACGTATAACGTATAACGTATAACGCATAACGTATAACGTATAACGTATAACGTATAACGTATAACGTATAACGTATAAAGAATAACGTATAACGTATAACGTATAACGTATAACGTATAACGTATAACGTATAAAGAATAACGTATAACGTATAACGAATCACGTATGACGTATAACGTATGACGTATAACGTATAACGTATCACGAATAACGTATAACGTATAACGTACAACGTATAACGTATAACGTATAACGTATAGCATGTAACGTATAACTTATCACGTATAACGTATAACGTATAACGTATAACGTATAACGTATAACGTATAACGTATAACGTATAACGTATAACGTATAACGTATAACGTATAACGTATAACGTATAACGTATAACGTATAACGTCTAACGTATAACGTATAACGTATAACGTATAACGTATAACGTATAACGTATAACGTATAACGTATAACGTATAACGTATAACGTATAACGTATAAAGAATAACGTATAACGTATAACGTATAACGTATAACGTATAACGTATAACGAATAACGTATGACGTATAACGTATGACGTATAACGTATAACGTATCACGAATAACGTATAACGTATAACGTACAACGTATAACGTATAACGTATAACGTATAACGTATGGCGTATAACGTATGACGTATAACGTATAACGTATAACGTATAACGTATAACGTATAACGTATAACGTATGACGTATAACGTATAACGTATAACGTATAACGTATAAAGAATAACGTATAACGTATAACGTATAACGTATAACGTATAACGTATAACGTATAACGTATAACGTATAACGTATAACGTATAACGTATAACGTATAACGTACAACGTAGAACGTATAACGTATAACGTATAACGTATAACGTATAACGTATAACGTATAAAGAATAACGTATAACGTATAACGTATAACGTATAACGTATAACGTATAACGTATAAAGAATAACGTATAACGTATAACGTATAACGTATAACGTATAACGTATAACGTATAACGTATAACGTATAACGTATAACGTATAACGTATAACGTATAACGTCTAACGTATAACGTATAACGTATAATGTATAACGTATAACGTATAACGTATAACGTATAACGTATAACGTATAACGTATAACGTATAACGTATAACGTATAACGTATAAAGGATAACGTATAACGTATAACGTATAACGTATAACGTATAACGTATAACGTATAAAGAATAACGTATAACGTATAACGAATCACGTATGACGTATAACGTATGACGTATAACGTATAACGTATCACGAATAACGTATAACGTATAACGTACAACGTATAACGTATAACGTATAACGTATAGCATGTAACGTATAACTTATCACGTATAACGTATGACGTATAACGTATAACGTATAACGTATAACGTATAACGTATAACGTATAACCTATGACGTATAACGTATAACGTATAACGTATAACGTATAACGTATAACGTATAACGTATAACGTATAACGTATAAAGAATAACGTATAACGTATAACGAATCACGTATGACGTATAACGTATGACGTATAACGTATAACGTATCACGAATAACGTATAACGTATAACGTACAACGTATAACGTATAACGTATAACGTATAGCATGTAACGTATAACTTATCACGTATAACGTATGACGTATAACGTATAACGTATAACGTATAACGTATAACGTATAACGTATAACCTATGACGTATAACGTATAACGTATAACGTATAACGTATAACGTATAACGTATAACGTATAACGTATAACGTATAAAGAATAACGTATAACGTATAACGTATAACGTATAACGTATAACGTATAACGTATAAAGAATAACGTATAACGTATAACGTATAACGTATAACGTATAACGTATAACGTATAACGTATAACGTATAACGTATAACGTATAACGTATAACGTATAACGTCTAACGTATAACGTATAACGTATAATGTATAACGTATAACGTATAACGTATAACGCATAACGTATAACGTATAACGTATAACGTATAACGTATAACGTATAACGTATAAAGAATAACGTATAACGTATAACGTATAACGTATAACGTATAACGTATAACGTATAAAGAATAACGTATAACGTATAACGAATCACGTATGACGTATAACGTATGACGTATAACGTATAACGTATCACGAATAACGTATAACGTATAACGTACAACGTATAACGTATAACGTATAACGTATAGCATGTAACGTATAACTTATCACGTATAACGTATAACGTATAACGTATAACGTATAACGTATAACGTATAACGTATAACGTATAACGTATAACGTATAACGTATAACGTATAACGTATAACGTATAACGTCTAACGTATAACGTATAACGTATAACGTATAACGTATAACGTATAACGTATAACGTATAACGTATAACGTATAACGTATAACGTATAACGTATAAAGAATAACGTATAACGTATAACGTATAACGTATAACGTATAACGTATAACGAATAACGTATGACGTATAACGTATGACGTATAACGTATAACGTATCACGAATAACGTATAACGTATAACGTACAACGTATAACGTATAACGTATAACGTATAACGTATGGCGTATAACGTATGACGTATAACGTATAACGTATAACGTATAACGTATAACGTATAACGTATAACGTATGACGTATAACGTATAACGTATAACGTATAACGTATAAAGAATAACGTATAACGTATAACGTATAACGTATAACGTATAACGTATAACGTATAACGTATAACGTATAACGTATAACGTATAACGTATAACGTATAACGTTCAACGTATAACGTATAACGTATAACGTATAACGTATAACGTATAACGTATAACGTATAAAGAATAACGTATAACGTATAACGTATAACGTATAACGTATAACGTATAACGTATAAAGAATAACGTATAACGTATAACGTATAACGTATAACGTATAACGTATAACGTATAACGTATAACGTATAACGTATAACGTATAACGTATAACGTATAACGTCTAACGTATAACGTATAACGTATAATGTATAACGTATAACGTATAACGTATAACGTATAACGTATAACGTATAACGTATAACGTATAACGTATAACGTATAACGTATAAAGGATAACGTATAACGTATAACGTATAACGTATAACGTATAACGTATAACGTATAAAGAATAACGTATAACGTATAACGAATCACGTATGACGTATAACGTATGACGTATAACGTATAACGTATCACGAATAACGTATAACGTATAACGTACAACGTATAACGTATAACGTATAACGTATAGCATGTAACGTATAACTTATCACGTATAACGTATGACGTATAACGTATAACGTATAACGTATAACGTATAACGTATAACGTATAACCTATGACGTATAACGTATAACGTATAACGTATAACGTATAACGTATAACGTATAACGTATAACGTATAACGTATAAAGAATAACGTATAACGTATAACGTATAACGTATAACGTATAACGTATAACGTATAACGTATAACGTCTAACGTATAACGTATAACGTATAATGTATAACGTATAACGTATAACGTATAACGCATAACGTATAACGTATAACGTATAACGTATAACGTATAACGTATAACGTATAAAGAATAACGTATAACGTATAACGTATAACGTATAACGTATAACGTATAACGTATAAAGAATAACGTATAACGTATAACGAATCACGTATGACGTATAACGTATGACGTATAACGTATAACGTATCACGAATAACGTATAACGTATAACGTACAACGTATAACGTATAACGTATAACGTATAGCATGTAACGTATAACTTATCACGTATAACGTATAACGTATAACGTATAACGTATAACGTATAACGTATAACGTATAACGTATAACGTATAACGTATAACGTATAACGTATAACGTATAACGTATAACGTCTAACGTATAACGTATAACGTATAACGTATAACGTATAACGTATAACGTATAACGTATAACGTATAACGTATAACGTATAACGTATAACGTATAAAGAATAACGTATAACGTATAACGTATAACGTATAACGTATAACGTATAACGAATAACGTATGACGTATAACGTATGACGTATAACGTATAACGTATCACGAATAACGTATAACGTATAACGTACAACGTATAACGTATAACGTATAACGTATAACGTATGGCGTATAACGTATGACGTATAACGTATAACGTATAACGTATAACGTATAACGTATAACGTATAACGTATGACGTATAACGTATAACGTATAACGTATAACGTATAAAGAATAACGTATAACGTATAACGTATAACGTATAACGTATAACGTATAACGTATAACGTATAACGTATAACGTATAACGTATAACGTATAACGTATAACGTACAACGTATAACGTATAACGTATAACGTATAACGTATAACGTATAACGTATAACGTATAAAGAATAACGTATAACGTATAACGTATAACGTATAACGTATAACGTATAACGTATAAAGAATAACGTATAACGTATAACGTATAACGTATAACGTATAACGTATAACGTATAACGTATAACGTATAACGTATAACGTATAACGTATAACGTATAACGTATAACGTCTAACGTATAACGTATAACGTATAATGTATAACGTATAACGTATAACGTATAACGTATAACGTATAACGTATAACGTATAACGTATAACGTATAACGTATAACGTATAAAGAATAACGTATAACGTATAACGTATAACGTATAACGTATAACGTATAACGTATAAAGAATAACGTATAACGTATAACGAATCACGTATGACGTATAACGTATGACGTATAACGTATAACGTATCACGAATAACGTATAACGTATAACGTACAACGTATAACGTATAACGTATAACGTATAGCATGTAACGTATAACTTATCACGTATAACGTATGACGTATAACGTATAACGTATAACGTATAACGTATAACGTATAACGTATAACCTATGACGTATAACGTATAACGTATAACGTATAACGTATAACGTATAACGTATAACGTATAACGTATAACGTATAAAGAATAACGTATAACGTATAACGTATAACGTATAACGTATAACGTATAACGTATAAAGAATAACGTATAACGTATAACGTATAACGTATAACGTATAACGTATAACGTATAACGTATAACGTATAACGTATAACGTATAACGTATAACGTATAACGTCTAACGTATAACGTATAACGTATAATGTATAACGTATAACGTATAACGTATAACGCATAACGTATAACGTATAACGTATAACGTATAACGTATAACGTATAACGTATAAAGAATAACGTATAACGTATAACGTATAACGTATAACGTATAACGTATAACGTATAAAGAATAACGTATAACGTATAACGAATCACGTATGACGTATAACGTATGACGTATAACGTATAACGTATCACGAATAACGTATAACGTATAACGTACAACGTATAACGTATAACGTATAACGTATAGCATGTAACGTATAACTTATCACGTATAACGTATAACGTATAACGTATAACGTATAACGTATAACGTATAACGTATAACGTATAACGTATAACGTATAACGTATAACGTATAACGTATAACGTATAACGTATAACGTATAACGTATAACGTATAACGTATAACGTATAACGTATAACGTATAACGTATAACGTATAACGTATAACGTATAACGTATAACGTATAACGTATAACGTATAACGTATAACGTATAACGTATAACGTATAACGTATAACGTATAACGTATAACGTATAACGTATAACGTATAACGTATAACGTATAACGTATAACGTATAACGTATAACGTATAACGTATAACGTATAACGTATAACGTATAACGTATAACGTATAACGTATAACGTATAACGTATAACGTATAACGTATAACGTATAACGTATAACGTATAACGTATAACGTATAACGTATAACGTATAACGTATAACGTATAACGTATAACGTATAACGTATAACGTATAACGTATAACGTATAACGTATAACGTATAACGTATAACGTATAACGTATAACGTATAACGTATAACGTATAACGTATAACGTATAACGCATAACGTATAACGTATAACGTATAACGTATAACGTATAACGTATAACGTATAACGTATAACGTATGACGTATAACGTATAACGTATAACGTAATGACGTATAACGTATAACGTATAACGTATAACGTATAACGTATAACGTATAACGTATAACGTATAACGTATAACGTCTAACGTCTAACGTATAACGTATAACGTATAACGTATAACGTATAACGTATAACGTATAACGTATAACGTATAACGTATAACGTATAACGTATAACGTATAACGTATGACGTATAACGTATAACGTATAACGTATAACGTATAAAGAATAACGTATAACGTATAACGTATAACTTATCACGTATAACGTATAACGTACAACGTATAACGTAGAACGTATAACGTAGAACGTATAACGTATCAGGTATAACGTATTACGAATTACGTATAACGTATAACGTATAACGTATAACGTATAACGTATAACGTATAACGTATAACGTATAACGTATAACGTATAACGTACAACGTATAACGTATAACGTATAACGTACAACGTATAACGTATAACGTATAACGTATAACGTATAACGTATAACGTATAACGTATAACGTATAACGTATAACGTATAACGTATAACGTATAACGTATAACGTATAACGTATAACGTATAACGTATAACGTATAACGTATAACGTATAACGTATAACGTATAACGTATAACGTATAACGTATAACGTATAACGTATAACGTATAACGTATAACGTATAACGTATAACGTATGACGTCTAACGTATAACGTATAACGTATAATGTATAACGCATAACGTATAACGTATAACGTATAACGTATAACGAATAACGTATGACGTATAACGTATGACGTATAACGTATAACGTATAACGTACAACGTATAACGTATAACGTATAACGTACAACGTATAACGTATAACGTATAACGTATAGCATGTAACGTATAACGTATAACGCATAACGTATAACGTATAACGTATAACGTATAACTTATGACGTATAACTTATAAGGTATAACGTATAACGTATAACGTATAACGTCTAACGTATAACGCATAACGTATAACGTATAACGTATAACGTATAACGTATAACGTATAACGTATAACGTATAACGTATAACGTATAACGTATAACGTATAACGTATAACGTATAACGTATAACGTATGACGTATAACGTATAACGTATAACGTATAACGTATAAAGAATAACGTATAACGTATAACGTATAACTTATCACGTATAACGTATAACGTATAACGTATAACGTAGAACGTATAACGTAGAACGTATAACGTATCAGGTATAACGTATTACGAATTACGTATAACGTATAACGTATAACGTATAACGTATAACGTATAACGTATAACGTATAACGTACAACGTATAACGTATAACGTATAACGTACAACGTATAACGTATAACGTATAACGTATAACGTATAACGTATAACGTATAACGCATAACGTATAACGTATAACGTATAACGTATAACGTATAACGTATGACGTATAACGTATAACGTATAACGTATAACGTATAACGTATAACGTATAACGTATAACGTATAACGTATAACGTATAACGTATGACGTATAACGTATAACGTATAACGTATAACGTATAACGTATAACGTATAACGTATAACGTCTAACGTATAACGTATAACGTATAACGTATAACGTATAACGTATAACGTATAACGTATAACGTATAACGTATAACGTATAACGTATAACGTATAACGTATGACGTATAACGTATAACGTATAACGTATAACGTATAAAGAATAACGTATAACGTATAACGTATAACTTATCACGTATAACGTATAACGTATAACGTATAACGTATAACGTATAACATAGAACGTATAACGTATCAGGTATAACGTATTACGAATTACGTATAACGTATAACGTATAACGTATAACGTATAACGTATAACGTATAACGTATAACGTATAACGTATAACGTACAACGTATAACGTATAACGTATAACGTATAACGTATAACGTATAACGTATAACGTATAACGTCTAACGTATAACGCATAACGTATAACGTATAACGTATAACGTATAACGTATAACGTATAACGTATAACGTATAACGTATAACGTATGACGTATAACGTATAACGTATAACGTATAACGTATAAAGAATAACATATAACGTATAACGTATAACTTATCACGTATAACGTATAACGTATAACGTATAACGTATAACGTATAACGTAGAACGTATAACGTATCAGGTATAACGTATTACGAATTACGTATAACGTATAACGTATAACGTATAACGTATAACGTATATCGTACAACGTATAACGTATAACGTATAACGTATAACGTATAACGTATAACGTATAACGCATAAGGTATAACGTATAACGTATAACCTATGACGTATAACGTATAACGTATAACGTATAACGTATAACGTATAACGTATAACGTATAACGTATAACGTATAACGTATAACGTATAACGTATAACGTATAACGTATAACGTATAACGTATAACGTGTAACGTATAACGTATAACGTATAACGTATAGCATGTAACGTATAACGTATAACGTATAACGTATAACATATAACGTATAACGTATAACGTATAACGTATAACGTATAACGTATAACGTATAACGTATAACGTAGAACGTATAACCTATCAGGTATAACGTATTACGAATTACGTGTAACGTATAACGTAAAACGTATAACGAATAACGCATAACGTATAACGTATAACGTATATCGTATAACGTATAACGTATAACGTATGACGTATAACGTATGACGTATAACGTATAACGTATAACGTATAACGTATAACGTATAACGTATAACGTATGACGTATAACGTATAACGTATAACGTATAACGTATAAAGAATAACGTATAACGTATAACGTATAACGTATAACGTATAACGTATAACGAATAACGTATGACGTAAAACGTTTGACGTATAACGTATAACGTATAACGTACAACGTATAACGTATAACGTATAACGTACAACGTATAACGTATAACGTATAACGTATAACGTATAACGTATAACGTATAAAGGATAACGTATAACGTATAACGTATAACGTATAACGTATAACGTATAACGTATAAAGAATAACGTATAACGTATAACGAATCACGTATGACGTATAACGTATGACGTATAACGTATAACGTATCACGAATAACGTATAACGTATAACGTACAACGTATAACGTATAACGTATAACGTATAGCATGTAACGTATAACTTATCACGTATAACGTATGACGTATAACGTATAACGTATAACGTATAACGTATAACGTATAACGTATAACCTATGACGTATAACGTATAACGTATAACGTATAACGTATAACGTATAACGTATAACGTATAACGTATAACGTATAAAGAATAACGTATAACGTATAACGTATAACGTATAACGTATAACGTATAACGTATAACGTATAACGTCTAACGTATAACGTATAACGTATAATGTATAACGTATAACGTATAACGTATAACGCATAACGTATAACGTATAACGTATAACGTATAACGTATAACGTATAACGTATAAAGAATAACGTATAACGTATAACGTATAACGTATAACGTATAACGTATAACGTATAAAGAATAACGTATAACGTATAACGAATCACGTATGACGTATAACGTATGACGTATAACGTATAACGTATCACGAATAACGTATAACGTATAACGTACAACGTATAACGTATAACGTATAACGTATAGCATGTAACGTATAACTTATCACGTATAACGTATAACGTATAACGTATAACGTATAACGTATAACGTATAACGTATAACGTATAACGTATAACGTATAACGTATAACGTATAACGTATAACGTATAACGTCTAACGTATAACGTATAACGTATAACGTATAACGTATAACGTATAACGTATAACGTATAACGTATAACGTATAACGTATAACGTATAACGTATAAAGAATAACGTATAACGTATAACGTATAACGTATAACGTATAACGTATAACGAATAACGTATGACGTATAACGTATGACGTATAACGTATAACGTATCACGAATAACGTATAACGTATAACGTACAACGTATAACGTATAACGTATAACGTATAACGTATGGCGTATAACGTATGACGTATAACGTATAACGTATAACGTATAACGTATAACGTATAACGTATAACGTATGACGTATAACGTATAACGTATAACGTATAACGTATAAAGAATAACGTATAACGTATAACGTATAACGTATAACGTATAACGTATAACGTATAACGTATAACGTATAACGTATAACGTATAACGTATAACGTATAACGTACAACGTATAACGTATAACGTATAACGTATAACGTATAACGTATAACGTATAACGTATAAAGAATAACGTATAACGTATAACGTATAACGTATAACGTATAACGTATAACGTATAAAGAATAACGTATAACGTATAACGTATAACGTATAACGTATAACGTATAACGTATAACGTATAACGTATAACGTATAACGTATAACGTATAACGTCTAACGTATAACGTATAACGTATAATGTATAACGTATAACGTATAACGTATAACGTATAACGTATAACGTATAACGTATAACGTATAACGTATAACGTATAACGTATAAAGAATAACGTATAACGTATAACGTATAACGTATAACGTATAACGTATAACGTATAAAGAATAACGTATAACGTATAACGAATCACGTATGACGTATAACGTATGACGTATAACGTATAACGTATCACGAATAACGTATAACGTATAACGTACAACGTATAACGTATAACGTATAACGTATAGCATGTAACGTATAACTTATCACGTATAACGTATGACGTATAACGTATAACGTATAACGTATAACGTATAACGTATAACGTATAACCTATGACGTATAACGTATAACGTATAACGTATAACGTATAACGTATAACGTATAACGTATAACGTATAACGTATAACGTATAAAGAATAACGTATAACGTATAACGTATAACGTATAACGTATAACGTATAACGTATAAAGAATAACGTATAACGTATAACGTATAACGTATAACGTATAACGTATAACGTATAACGTATAACGTATAACGTATAACGTATAACGTATAACGTATAACGTCTAACGTATAACGTATAACGTATAATGTATAACGTATAACGTATAACGTATAACGCATAACGTATAACGTATAACGTATAACGTATAACGTATAACGTATAACGTATAAAGAATAACGTATAACGTATAACGTATAACGTATAACGTATAACGTATAACGTATAAAGAATAACGTATAACGTATAACGAATCACGTATGACGTATAACGTATGACGTATAACGTATAACGTATCACGAATAACGTATAACGTATAACGTACAACGTATAACGTATAACGTATAACGTATAGCATGTAACGTATAACTTATCACGTATAACGTATAACGTATAACGTATAACGTATAACGTATAACGTATAACGTATAACGTATAACGTATAACGTATAACGTATAACGTATAACGTATAACGTATAACGTATAACGTATAACGTATAACGTATAACGTATAACGTATAACGTATAACGTATAACGTATAACGTATAACGTATAACGTATAACGTATAACGTATAACGTATAACGTATAACGTATAACGTATAACGTATAACGTATAACGTATAACGTATAACGTATAACGTATAACGTATAACGTATAACGTATAACGTATAACGTATAACGTATAACGTATAACGTATAACGTATAACGTATAACGTATAACGTATAACGTATAACGTATAACGTATAACGTATAACGTATAACGTATAACGTATAACGTATAACGTATAACGTATAACGTATAACGTATAACGTATAACGTATAACGTATAACGTATAACGTATAACGTATAACGTATAACGTATAACGTATAACGTATAACGTATAACGTATAACGTATAACGTATAACGTATAACGTATAACGTATAACGTATAACGTATAACGTATAACGCATAACGTATAACGTATAACGTATAACGCATAACGTATAACGTATAACGTATAACGTATAACGTATGACGTATAACGTATAACGTATAACGTAATGACGTATAACGTATAACGTATAACGTATAACGTATAACGTATAACGTATAACGTATAACGTATAACGTATAACGTCTAACGTCTAACGTATAACGTATAACGTATAACGTATAACGTATAACGTATAACGTATAACGTATAACGTATAACGTATAACGTATAACGTATAACGTATAACGTATAACGTATAACGTATGACGTATAACGTATAACGTATAACGTATAACGTATAAAGAATAACGTATAACGTATAACGTATAACTTATCACGTATAACGTATAACGTACAACGTATAACGTAGAACGTATAACGTAGAACGTATAACGTATCAGGTATAACGTATTACGAATTACGTATAACGTATAACGTATAACGTATAACGTATAACGTATAACGTATAACGTATAACGTATAACGTATAACGTATAACGTACAACGTATAACGTATAACGTATAACGTACAACGTATAACGTATAACGTATAACGTATAACGTATAACGTATAACGTATAACGTATAACGTATAACGTATAACGTATAACGTATAACGTATAACGTATAACGTATAACGTATAACGTATAACGTATAACGTATAACGTATAACGTATAACGTATAACGTATAACGTATAACGTATAACGTATAACGTATAACGTATAACGTATAACGTATAACGTATAACGTATAACGTATAACGTATGACGTCTAACGTATAACGTATAACGTATAATGTATAACGCATAACGTATAACGTATAACGTATAACGTATAACGAATAACGTATGACGTATAACGTATGACGTATAACGTATAACGTATAACGTACAACGTATAACGTATAACGTATAACGTACAACGTATAACGTATAACGTATAACGTATAGCATGTAACGTATAACGTATAACGCATAACGTATAACGTATAACGTATAACGTATAACTTATGACGTATAACTTATAAGGTATAACGTATAACGTATAACGTATAACGTCTAACGTATAACGCATAACGTATAACGTATAACGTATAACGTATAACGTATAACGTATAACGTATAACGTATAACGTATAACGTATAACGTATAACGTATAACGTATAACGTATAACGTATAAGGTATGACGTATAACGTATAACGTATAACGTATAACGTATAAAGAATAACGTATAACGTATAACGTATAACTTATCACGTATAACGTATAACGTATAACGTATAACGTAGAACGTATAACGTAGAACGTATAACGTATCAGGTATAACGTATTACGAATTACGTATAACGTATAACGTATAACGTATAACGTATAACGTATAACGTATAACGTATAACGTATAACGTATAACGTATAACGTACAACGTATAACGTATAACGTATAACGTATAACGTATAACGTATAACGTATAACGTATAAAGAATAACGTATAACGTATAACGTATAACGTATAACGTATAACGTATAACGTATAAAGAATAACGTATAACGTATAACGTATAACGTATAACGTATAACGTATAACGTATAACGTATAACGTATAACGTATAACGTATAACGTATAACGTCTAACGTATAACGTATAACGTATAATGTATAACGTATAACGTATAACGTATAACGTATAACGTATAACGTATAACGTATAACGTATAACGTATAACGTATAACGTATAAAGAATAACGTATAACGTATAACGTATAACGTATAACGTATAACGTATAACGTATAAAGAATAACGTATAACGTATAACGAATCACGTATGACGTATAACGTATGACGTATAACGTATAACGTATCACGAATAACGTATAACGTATAACGTACAACGTATAACGTATAACGTATAACGTATAGCATGTAACGTATAACTTATCACGTATAACGTATGACGTATAACGTATAACGTATAACGTATAACGTATAACGTATAACGTATAACCTATGACGTATAACGTATAACGTATAACGTATAACGTATAACGTATAACGTATAACGTATAACGTATAACGTATAACGTATAAAGAATAACGTATAACGTATAACGTATAACGTATAACGTATAACGTATAACGTATAAAGAATAACGTATAACGTATAACGTATAACGTATAACGTATAACGTATAACGTATAACGTATAACGTATAACGTATAACGTATAACGTATAACGTATAACGTCTAACGTATAACGTATAACGTATAATGTATAACGTATAACGTATAACGTATAACGCATAACGTATAACGTATAACGTATAACGTATAACGTATAACGTATAACGTATAAAGAATAACGTATAACGTATAACGTATAACGTATAACGTATAACGTATAACGTATAAAGAATAACGTATAACGTATAACGAATCACGTATGACGTATAACGTATGACGTATAACGTATAACGTATCACGAATAACGTATAACGTATAACGTACAACGTATAACGTATAACGTATAACGTATAGCATGTAACGTATAACTTATCACGTATAACGTATAACGTATAACGTATAACGTATAACGTATAACGTATAACGTATAACGTATAACGTATAACGTATAACGTATAACGTATAACGTATAACGTATAACGTATAACGTATAACGTATAACGTATAACGTATAACGTATAACGTATAACGTATAACGTATAACGTATAACGTATAACGTATAACGTATAACGTATAACGTATAACGTATAACGTATAACGTATAACGTATAACGTATAACGTATAACGTATAACGTATAACGTATAACGTATAACGTATAACGTATAACGTATAACGTATAACGTATAACGTATAACGTATAACGTATAACGTATAACGTATAACGTATAACGTATAACGTATAACGTATAACGTATAACGTATAACGTATAACGTATAACGTATAACGTATAACGTATAACGTATAACGTATAACGTATAACGTATAACGTATAACGTATAACGTATAACGTATAACGTATAACGTATAACGTATAACGTATAACGTATAACGTATAACGTATAACGTATAACGTATAACGCATAACGTATAACGTATAACGTATAACGCATAACGTATAACGTATAACGTATAACGTATAACGTATGACGTATAACGTATAACGTATAACGTAATGACGTATAACGTATAACGTATAACGTATAACGTATAACGTATAACGTATAACGTATAACGTATAACGTATAACGTCTAACGTCTAACGTATAACGTATAACGTATAACGTATAACGTATAACGTATAACGTATAACGTATAACGTATAACGTATAACGTATAACGTATAACGTATAACGTATAACGTATAACGTATGACGTATAACGTATAACGTATAACGTATAACGTATAAAGAATAACGTATAACGTATAACGTATAACTTATCACGTATAACGTATAACGTACAACGTATAACGTAGAACGTATAACGTAGAACGTATAACGTATCAGGTATAACGTATTACGAATTACGTATAACGTATAACGTATAACGTATAACGTATAACGTATAACGTATAACGTATAACGTATAACGTATAACGTATAACGTACAACGTATAACGTATAACGTATAACGTACAACGTATAACGTATAACGTATAACGTATAACGTATAACGTATAACGTATAACGTATAACGTATAACGTATAACGTATAACGTATAACGTATAACGTATAACGTATAACGTATAACGTATAACGTATAACGTATAACGTATAACGTATAACGTATAACGTATAACGTATAACGTATAACGTATAACGTATAACGTATAACGTATAACGTATAACGTATAACGTATAACGTATAACGTATGACGTCTAACGTATAACGTATAACGTATAATGTATAACGCATAACGTATAACGTATAACGTATAACGTATAACGAATAACGTATGACGTATAACGTATGACGTATAACGTATAACGTATAACGTACAACGTATAACGTATAACGTATAACGTACAACGTATAACGTATAACGTATAACGTATAGCATGTAACGTATAACGTATAACGCATAACGTATAACGTATAACGTATAACGTATAACTTATGACGTATAACTTATAAGGTATAACGTATAACGTATAACGTATAACGTCTAACGTATAACGCATAACGTATAACGTATAACGTATAACGTATAACGTATAACGTATAACGTATAACGTATAACGTATAACGTATAACGTATAACGTATAACGTATAACGTATAACGTATAACGTATGACGTATAACGTATAACGTATAACGTATAACGTATAAAGAATAACGTATAACGTATAACGTATAACTTATCACGTATAACGTATAACGTATAACGTATAACGTAGAACGTATAACGTAGAACGTATAACGTATCAGGTATAACGTATTACGAATTACGTATAACGTATAACGTATAACGTATAACGTATAACGTATAACGTATAACGTATAACGTACAACGTATAACGTATAACGTATAACGTACAACGTATAACGTATAACGTATAACGTATAACGTATAACGTATAACGTATAACGCATAACGTATAACGTATAACGTATAACGTATAACGTATAACGTATGACGTATAACGTATAACGTATAACGTATAACGTATAACGTATAACGTATAACGTATAACGTATAACGTATAACGTATAACGTATGACGTATAACGTATAACGTATAACGTATAACGTATAACGTATAACGTATAACGTATAACGTCTAACGTATAACGTATAACGTATAACGTATAACGTATAACGTATAACGTATAACGTATAACGTATAACGTATAACGTATAACGTATAACGTATAACGTATGACGTATAACGTATAACGTATAACGTATAACGTATAAAGAATAACGTATAACGTATAACGTATAACTTATCACGTATAACGTATAACGTATAACGTATAACGTATAACGTATAACATAGAACGTATAACGTATCAGGTATAACGTATTACGAATTACGTATAACGTATAACGTATAACGTATAACGTATAACGTATAACGTATAACGTATAACGTATAACGTATAACGTACAACGTATAACGTATAACGTATAACGTATAACGTATAACGTATAACGTATAACGTATAACGTCTAACGTATAACGCATAACGTATAACGTATAACGTATAACGTATAACGTATAACGTATAACGTATAACGTATAACGTATAACGTATGACGTATAACGTATAACGTATAACGTATAACGTATAAAGAATAACATATAACGTATAACGTATAACTTATCACGTATAACGTATAACGTATAACGTATAACGTATAACGTATAACGTAGAACGTATAACGTATCAGGTATAACGTATTACGAATTACGTATAACGTATAACGTATAACGTATAACGTATAACGTATATCGTACAACGTATAACGTATAACGTATAACGTATAACGTATAACGTATAACGTATAACGCATAACGTATAACGTATAACGTATAACGTATAACGTGTAACGTATAACGTATAACGTATAACGTATAGCATGTAACGTATAACGTATAACGTATAACGTATAACATATAACGTATAACGTATAACGTATAACGTATAACGTATAACGTATAACGTATAACGTATAACGTAGAACGTATAACCTATCAGGTATAACGTATTACGAATTACGTGTAACGTATAACGTAAAACGTATAACGAATAACGCATAACGTATAACGTATAACGTATATCGTATAACGTATAACGTATAACGTATGACGTATAACGTATGACGTATAACGTATAACGTATAACGTATAACGTATAACGTATAACGTATAACGTATGACGTATAACGTATAACGTATAACGTATAACGTATAAAGAATAACGTATAACGTATAACGTATAACGTATAACGTATAACGTATAACGAATAACGTATGACGTAAAACGTTTGACGTATAACGTATAACGTATAACGTACAACGTATAACGTATAACGTATAACGTACAACGTATAACGTATAACGTATAACGTATAGCATGTAACGTATAACGTATAACGTATAACGTATAACGTATAACGTATAACGTATAACGTATAACGTATAACGTATAACGTATAACGTAGAACGTAGAACGTATCAGGTATAACGTATTACGAATTACGTATAACGTATAACGTATAACGCATAACGTATAACGTGTAACGTACAACGTATAACGTATAACGTAGAACGTATAACGTATCAGGTATAACGTATTACGAAATACGTGTAACGTATAACGTAAAGCGTATAACGAATAACGCATAACGTATAACGTATAACGTATATCGTATAACGTATAACGTATAACGTATGACGTATAACGTATGACGTATAACGTATAACGTATAACGTATAAAGTATAACGTATAACGTATAACGTATGACGTATAACGTATAACGTATAACGTATAACGTATAAAGAATAACGTATAGCGTATAACGTATAACGTATAACGTATAACGTATAACGAATAACGTATGACGTATAACGTATGACGTATAACGTATAACGTATAACGTACAACGTATAACGTATAACGTATAACGTACAACGTATAACGTATAACGTATAACGTATAGCATGTAACGTATAACGTATAACGTATAACGTATAACGTATAACGTATAACGTATGACGTATAACGTATAACGTATAACGTATAACGTATAAAGAATAACGTATAACGTATAACGTATAACGTATAACGTATAACGTATAACGTATAACGTATAACGTATAACGTATAACGTATAACGTATAACGTATAACGTATAACGTATAACGTATAACGTATAACGTATAACGTATAACGTATAACGTATAACGTATAACGTATAACGTATAACGTAGAACGTATAACGTATCAGGTATAACGTATTACGAATTACGTATAACGTATAACGTATAACGCATAACGTATAACGTGTAACGTACAACGTGTAACGTATAACGTATAACGTATAACGTATAACGTATAACGTATAACGTATAAAGAATAACGTATAGCGTATAACGTATAACGTATAACGTATAACGTATAACGAATAACGTATGACGTATAACGTATGACGTATAACGTATAACGTATAACGTACAACGTATAACGTATAACGTATAACGTACAACGTATAACGTATAACGTATAACGTATAGCATGTAACGTATAACGTATAACGTATAACGTATAACGTATAACGTATAACGTATGACGTATAACGTATAACGTATAACGTATAACGTATAAAGAATAACGTATAACGTATAACGTATAACGTATAACGTATAACGTATAACGTATAACGTATAACGTATAACGTATAAAGAATAACGTATAGCGTATAACGTATAACGTATAACGTATAACGTATAACGAATAACGTATGACGTATAACGTATGACGTATAACGTATAACGTATAACGTACAACGTATAACGTATAACGTATAACGTACAACGTATAACGTATAACGTATAACGTATAGCATGTAACGTATAACGTATAACGTATAACGTATAACGTATAACGTATAACGTATGACGTATAACGTATAACGTATAACGTATAACGTATAAAGAATAACGTATAACGTATAACGTATAACGTATAACGTATAACGTATAACGTATAACGTATAACGTATAACGTATAACGTATAACGTATAACGTATAACGTATAACGTATAACGCATAACGCATAACGTATAACGTATAACGTATAACCTTTGACGTATAACGTATAACGTATAACGTATAACGTATAACGTATAACGTATAACGTATAACGTATAACGTATAACGTATAACGTATAACGTATAACGTATAACGTATAACGTATAACGTGTAACGTATAACGTATAACGTATAACGTATAACGTATAGCATGTAACGTATAACGTATAACGTATAACGTATAACGTATAACATATAACGTATAACGTATAACGTATAACGTATAACGTATAACGTATAACGTATAACGTATAACGTATAACGTATAACGTATAACGTATAACGTATAACGTGTACCGTATAACGTATAACGTATAACGTATAACGTATCACGAATAACGTAAAACGTATAACGCATAACGTATAAGGTATAACGTGTAACGAAGAACGTACAACGAATATCGTAAAACGTATTACGTATTACATATTTCGAATAACGTATAACGTGTATCGTATAACTTATGACGTATAACTTATAAGGTATAACGTATAACGTATAACGTATAACGTCTAACGTATAACGCATAACGTATAACGTATAACGTATAACGTATAACGTATAACGTATAACGTATAACGTATAACGTATAACGTATGACGTATAACGTATAACGTATAACGTATAACGTATAAAGAATAACGTATAACGTATAACGTATAACTTATCACGTATAACGTATAACGTATAACGTATAACGTATAACGTATAACGTATGACGTATAACGTATAACGTATAACGTATAACGTATAAAGAATAACGTATAACGTATAACGTATAACGTATAACGTACAACGTATAACGTATAACGTATAACGTATAGCATGTAACGTATAACTTATCACGTATAACGTATAACGTATAACGTATAACGTATAACGTATAACGTATAACGTATAACGTATAACGTATAACGTATAACGTATAACGTATAACGTATAACGTATAACGTGTAACGTATAACGTATAACGTATAACGTGTAACGTATAACGTATAACGCATAACGTATAACGTATAACGTATAACCTATGACGTATAACGTATAACGTATAACGTATAACGTATAACGTATAACGTATAACGTATAACGTATAACGTACAACGTATAACGTATAACGTATAACGTATAACGTATAACGTATAACGTATAACGTATAACGTATAACGTATAACGTATAACGTATAACGTATAACGTATAACGTATAACGTATAACGTATAGCGTATAACGTATAACGTATAACGTATAACGTATGCCGTATATCGTATAACGTATAACGTATAACGTATCACGAATAACGTAATACGTATAACGCATAACGTATAACGTATAACGTGTAACGAAGAACGTATAACGAATTTCGTAAAACGTATTACGTATTACATATTTCGTATAACGTATAACATGTATCGTATAACTTATGACATATAACTTATAACGTATAACGTATAACGTATAACTTGTAACGAAAAACGTATAACGAATAACGTAAAACGTATGAAGCATTACATACTACGTATAACGTATAGCGTATAACGTATAACGTATAGCGTATAACGTATAACGTATAACGTATAACGTATTCCGTATAACGTATAACGTATAACGTATAACGTATAACGTATCACGAATAACGTAAAACGTATAACGCAAAACGTATAACGTATAACGTGTAACGAAGAACGTATAACGAATATCGTGAAACGTATTACGTATTACATATTTCGTATAACGTATAACGTATAAAGTATAACGTATAACGTATAACGTATAACGTATAACGTATAACGTATAACGTATAACGTATAACGTATAACGTATAACGTGTAACGTATAACGTATAACGCATAACGTATAACGTATAACGTATAACCTATGACGTATAACGTATAACGTATAACGTATAACGTATAACGTATAACGTATAACGTATAACGTATAACGTATAACGTACAACGTATAACGTATAACGTATAACGTATAACGTATAACGTATAACGTATAACGTATAACGTATAACGTATAACGTATAACGTATAACGTATAACGTATAACCTATGACGTATAACGTATAACGTATAACGTATAACGTATAACGTATAGCATGTAACGTATAACTTATCACGTATAACGTATAACGTATAACGTATAACGTATAACGTATAACGTATAACGTATAACGTATAACGTATAACGTATAACGTATAACGTATAACGTATAACGTATAACGTATAACGTATAACGTATAACGTATAACGTATAACGTATAACGTGTAACGTATAACGTATAACGCATAACGTATAACGTATAACGTATAACCTATGACGTATAACGTATAACGTATAACGTATAACGTATAACGTATAACGTATAACGTATAACGTATAACGTACAACGTATAACGTATAACGTATAACGTATAACGTATAACGTATAACGTATAACGTATAACGTATAACGTATAACGTATAACGTATAACGTATAACGTATAACGTATAACGAATAAAGTATGACGTATAACGTATGACGTATATCGTATAACGTATAACGTATAACGTATAACGTATAACGTATAACGTATAACGTATAAAGAATAACGTATAACGCATAACGTATAACGTATAACGAATAACTTATAACGTATAACGTATAACGTTTCACGTATAACGTATAACGTATAACGTGTAACGTATAACGTATAACGTATAACGTATAACGTATGATGTATAACGTATAACGTATAACGTATAACGTATAAAGAATAACGTATAACGTATAACGTATAACCTATGACGTATAACGTATAACGTATAACGTATAACGTATAACGTATAACGTATAACGTATAACGTATAACGTACAACGTATAACGTATAACGTATAACGTATAACGTATAACGTATAACGTATAACGTATAACGTATAGCGTATAACGTATAACGTATAACGTATAACGTATTCCGTATAACGTATAACGTATAACGTATAACGTATAACGTATCACGAATAACGTATAACGTATAACGTATAACGTATAACGTGTAACGTATAACGTATAACGCATAACGTATAACGTATAACGTATAACCTATGACGTATAACGTATAACGTATAACGTATAACGTATAACGTATAACGTATAACGTATAACGTATAACGTATAACGTACAACGTATAACGTATAACGTATAACGTATAACGTATAACGTATAACGTATAACGTATAACGTATAACGTATAACGTATAACGTATAACGTATAACGTATAACCTATGACGTATAACGTATAACGTATAACGTATAACGTATAACGTATAGCATGTAACGTATAACTTATCACGTATAACGTATAACGTATAACGTATAACGTATAACGTATAACGTATAACGTATAACGTATAACGTATAACGTATAACGTATAACGTATAACGTATAACGTATAACGTATAACGTATAACGTATAACGTATAACGTATAACGTATAACGTGTAACGTATAACGTATAACGCATAACGTATAACGTATAACGTATAACCTATGACGTATAACGTATAACGTATAACGTATAACGTATAACGTATAACGTATAACGTATAACGTATAACGTACAACGTATAACGTATAACGTATAACGTATAACGTATAACGTATAACGTATAACGTATAACGTATAACGTATAACGTATAACGTATAACGTATAACGTATAACGTATAACGAATAAAGTATGACGTATAACGTATGACGTATATCGTATAACGTATAACGTATAACGTATAACGTATAACGTATAACGTATAACGTATAAAGAATAACGTATAACGCATAACGTATAACGTATAACGAATAACTTATAACGTATAACGTATAACGTTTCACGTATAACGTATAACGTATAACGTGTAACGTATAACGTATAACGTATAACGTATGATGTATAACGTATAACGTATAACGTATAACGTATAAAGAATAACGTATAACGTATAACGTATAACGTATAACGTATAACGTATAACGAATGACGTATGACGTATAACGTATGACGTATAACGTATAACGTATAACGTATAACGTATAACGTATAACGTACAACGTATAACGTATAACGTATAACGTATAGCATGTAACGTATAACTTATCACGTATAACGTATAACGTATAACGTATAACGTATAACGTATAACGTATGACGTATAACGTATAACGTATAACGTATAACGTATAAAGAATAACGTATAACGTATAACGTATAACTTATCACGTATTACGTATAACGTATAACGTATAACGTATAACGTATAACGTAGAACGTATAACGTATCAGGTATAACGTATTACGAATTACGTATAACGTATAACGTATAACGTATAACGTGTAACGTATAACGTATAACGTATAACGTATAACGTATAACGTATAACGTATAACGTATAACGTATAACGTATTACGAATTACGTATAACGTATAACGTATAACGCATAACGTATAACGTGTAACGTACAACGTATAACGTATAACGTACAACGTATAACGTATAACGTATAACGTATAACGTATAACGTATAACGTATATCGTATAACGTATAACGTATAACGTATGACGTATAACGTATGACGTATAACGTATAACGTATAACGTATAACGTATAACGTATAACGTATAACGTATGACGTATAACGTATAACGTATAACGTATAACGTACAACGTATAGCATGTAACGTATAACTTATAACGTATAACGTACAACGTATAACGTATAACGTATAACGTACAACGTATAACGTATAACGTATAACGTATAGCATGTAATGTATAACGTATAACGTATAACGTATAACGTATAACGTATAACGTATAACGTATAACGTATAACGTATAACGTATAACGTATAACGTATAACGTATAACGTATAACGTATAACGTATAACGTATAACGTATAACGTATAACGTATAACGTATAACGTATAACGTATAACGTATAACGTATAACGTATAACGTATGACGTATAACGTATAACGTATAACGTATAACGTATAAAGAATAACGTATAACGTATAACGTATAACTTATCACGTATTACGTATAACGTATAACGTATAACGTATAACGTATAACGTATAACGTAGAACGTATAACGTATCAGGTATAACGTATTACGAATTACGTGTAACGTATAACGTAAAACGTATAACGAATAACGCATAACGTATAACGTATAACGTATATCGTATAACGTATAACGTATAACGTATGACGTGTAACGTATGACGTATAACGTATAACGTATAACGTATAACGTATAACGTATAACGTATAACGTATAACGTATAACGTATCACGAATAACGTAAAACGTATAACGCAAAACGTATAACGTATAACGTGTAACGAAGAACGTATAACGAATATCGTAAAACGTATTACGTATTACATATTTCGTATAACGTATAACGTATAACGTATAACGTATAACGTATAACGTATAACGTATAACGTATAACGTATAACGTATGACGTATAACGTATAACGTATAACGTATAACGTATAAAGAATAACGTATAACGTATAACGTATAACTTATCACGTATTACGTATAACGTATAACGTATAACGTATAACGTATAACGTATAACGTAGAACGTATAACGTATCAGGTATAACGTATTACGAATTACGTGTAACGTATAACGTAAAACGTATAACGAATAACGCATAACGTATAACGTATAACGTATATCGTATAACGTATAACGTATAACGTATGACGTATAACGTATGACGTATAACGTATAACGTATAACGTATAACGTATAACGTATAACGTATAACGTATAACGTATGACGTATAACGTATAACGTATAACATATAACGTATAAAGAATAACGTATAACGTATCACGAATAACGTAATACGTATAACGTATAACGAATAACGTATGACGTGTAACGAAGAACGTATAACGAATTTCGTAAAACGTATTACGTATTACATATTTCGTATAACGTATAACATGTATCGTATAACTTATGACATATAACTTATAACGTATAACGTATAACGTATAACTTGTAACGAAAAACGTATAACGAATAACGTAAAACGTATGAAGCATTACATACTACGTATAACGTATAGCGTATAACGTATAACGTATAGCGTATAACGTATAACGTATAGCGTATAACGTATAACGTATAGCGTATAACGTATAACGTATAACGTATAACGTATTCCGTATAACGTATAACGTATAACGTATAACGTATAACGTATCACGAATAACGTAAAACGTATAACGCAAAACGTATAACGTATAACGTGTAACGAAGAACGTATAACGAATATCGTAAAACGTATTACGTATTACATATTTCGTATAACGTATAACGTATAAAGTATAACGTATAACGTATAACGTATAACGTATTCCGTATAACGTATAACGTATAACGTATAACGTATAACGTATCACGAATAACGTAAAACGTATAACGCAAAACGTATAACGTATAACGTGTAACGAAGAACGTATAACGAATATCGTAAAACGTATTACGTATTACATATTTCGTATAACGTATAACGTATAAAGTATAACGTATAACGTATAACGTATAACGTATAACGTATAACGTATGACGTATAACGTATAACGTATAACGTATAACGTATAAAGAATAACGTATAACGTATAACGTATAACGTATAACGTATAACGAATAAAGTATGACGTATAACGTATGACGTATATCGTATAACGTATAACGTATAACGTATAACGTATAACGTATAACGTATAACGTATAACGTATTACGTATAACGTTTAACGTATAACGTATAACGTATAACGTATAACGTATAACGAATAACGTATAACGTATAACGTGTAACGAATAACGTATAACGTATAACGTATAACGTATAACGTTTCACGTATAACGTATAACGTATAACGTATAACGTATAACGTATAACGTATAACGTCTAACGTATAACGTATAACGTATAACGTATAACGTATAACGTATAACGTATAACGTATAACGTATAACGTATAACGTATAACGTATAACGTATAACGTATAACGTATAACATCTAACGTATAACGTGTAACGTATAACGTATAACGTATAACGTATAACGTATAACGTATAACGTATAACGTATAACGTATAACGTATAACGTATAACGTATAACGTATGACGTATAACGTATAACGTATAACGTATAACGTATAAAGAATAACGTATAACGTATAACGTCTAACGTATAACGTATAACGTATAACGTATAACGTATAACGTATAACGTATAACGTATAACGTATAACGAATAAAGTATGACGTATAACGTATGACGTATATCGTATAACGTATAACGTATAACGTATAACGTATAACGTATAACGTATAACGTATAACGTGTAACGTATAACGTATAACGTATAACGTATAACGTATAGCATGTAACGTATAACGTATAACGTATAACGTATAACGTATAACATATAACGTATAACGTATAACGTATAACGTATAACGTATAACGTATAACGTATAACGTATAACGTATAACATATAACGTATAACGTATAACGTATAACGTATAACGTATAACGTACAACGTATAACGTATAACGTATAACGTATAACGTATAACGTACAACGTATAACGTATAACGTATAACGTATAACGTATAACGTATAACGTATAACGTATAACGTATAACGTGTAACGTATACCGTATAACGTATAACGTACAACGTATAACGTATAACGTATAACGTATAACGTGTAACGTCTAACGTATAACGTATAACGTATAACGTATAACATATAACGTATAACGTATAACGTATAACGTATAACGTATAACGTATAACGTATAACGTATAACGTATAACATATAACGTATAACGTATAACGTATAACGTATAACGTATAACGTATAACGTATAACGTATAACGTATAACGTACAACGTATAACGTATAACGTATAACGTATAACGTATAACGTACAACGTATAACGTATAACGTATAACGTATAACGTATAACGTATAACGTACAACGTATAACGTATAACGTATAACGTATAACGTGTAACGTATAACGTATAACGTATAACGTATAACGTATAACGTATAACGTATAACGTATAACGTATAACGTATAACGTATAACGTACAACGTATAACGTATAACGTATAACGTATAACGTATAACGTACAACGTATAACGTATAACGTATAACGTATAACGTATAACGTATAACGTACAACGTATAACGTATAACGTATAACGTATAACGTGTAACGTATAACGTATAACGTATAACGTATAACGTATAGCATGTAACGTATAACGTATAACGTATAACGTATAACGTATAACGTATAACGTGTAACGTATAACGTATAACGTATAACGTATAACGTATAACGTATAACGTATAACGTATAACGTATAACATCTAACGTATAACGTGTAACGTATACCGTATAACGTATAACGTACAACGTATAACGTATAACGTATAACGTATAACGTGTAACGTATAACGTATAACGTATAACGTATAACGTATAACATATAACGTATAACGTATAACGTATAACGTATAACGTATAACGTATAACGTATAACGTATAACGTATAACATATAACGTATAACGTATAACGTATAACGTATAACGTATAACGTATAACATATAACGTATAACGTATAACGTATAACGTATAACGTATAACGTATAACGTATAACGTATAACGTATAACGTATAACATATAACGTATAACGTATAACGTATAACGTATAACGTATAACGTATAACGTATAACGTATAACGTATAACGTATGACGTATAACGTATAACGTATAACGTATAACGTATAAAGAATAACGTATAACGTATAACGTATAACGTATAACGTATAACGAATAAAGTATGACGTATAACGTATGACGTATATCGTATAACGTATAACGTATAACGTATAACGTATAACGTATAACGTATAACGTATAACGTATTACGTATAACGTTTAACGTATAACGTATAACGTATAACGTATAACGTATAACGAATAACGTATAACGTATAACGTGTAACGAATAACGTATAACGTATAACGTATAACGTATAACGTTTCACGTATAACGTATAACGTATAACGTATAACGTATAACGTATAACGTATAACGTCTAACGTATAACGTATAACGTATAACGTATAACGTATAACGTATAACGTATAACGTATAACGTATAACGTATAACGTATAACGTATAACGTATAACGTATAACGTATAACATCTAACGTATGACGTATAACGTATAACGTATAACGTATAACGTATAAAGAATAACGTATAACGTATAACGTCTAACGTATAACGTATAACGTATAACGTATAAAGAATAACGTATAACGTATAACGTATAACGTATAACGTATAACGTATAACGAATAAAGTATGACGTATAACGTATGACGTATATCGTATAACGTATAACGTATAACGTATAACGTATAACGTATAACGTATAACGTATAACGTGTAACGTATAACGTATAACGTGTAACGTATAACGTATAACGTATAACGTATAACGTATAGCATGTAACGTATAACGTATAACGTATAACGTATAACGTATAACATATAACGTATAACGTATAACGTATAACGTATAACGTATAACGTATAACGTATAACGTATAACGTATAACATATAACGTATAACGTATAACGTATAACGTATAACGTATAACGTACAACGTATAACGTATAACGTATAACGTATAACGTATAACGTACAACGTATAACGTATAACGTATAACGTATAACGTATAACGTATAACGTATAACGTATAACGTATAACGTGTAACGTATACCGTATAACGTATAACGTACAACGTATAACGTATAACGTATAACGTATAACGTGTAACGTATAACGTATAACGTATAACGTATAACGTATAACATATAACGTATAACGTATAACGTATAACGTATAACGTATAACGTATAACGTATAACGTATAACGTATAACATATAACGTATAACGTATAACGTATAACGTATAACGTATAACGTATAACGTATAACGTATAACGTATAACGTACAACGTATAACGTATAACGTATAACGTATAACGTATAACGTACAACGTATAACGTATAACGTATAACGTATAACGTATAACGTATAACGTACAACGTATAACGTATAACGTATAACGTATAACGTGTAACGTATAACGTATAACGTATAACGTATAACGTATAGCATGTAACGTATAACGTATAACGTATAACGTATAACGTATAACATATAACGTATAACGTATAACGTATAACGTATAACGTATAACGTATAACGTATAACGTATAACGTATAACGTATAACATATAACGTATAACGTATAACGTATAACGTATAACGTATAACGTATAACGTATAACGTATAACGTATAACGTATAACGTATAACGTATAACGTATAACATATAACGTATAACGTATAACGTATAACGTATAACGTATAACGTATAACGTATAACGTATAACGTATAACGTACAACGTATAACGTATAACGTATAACGTATAACGTGTAACGTATAACGTATAACGTATAACGTATAACGTATAGCATGTAACGTATAACGTATAACGTATAACGTATAACGTATAACATATAACGTATAACGTATAACGTATAACGTATAACGTATAACGTATAACGTATAACGTATAACGTATAACATATAACGTATAACGTATAACGTATAACGCAAAACGTATAACGTATAACGTGTAACGAAGAACGTATAACGAATATCGTAAAACGTATTACGTATTACATATTCCGTATAACGTATAACGTATAAAGTATAACGTATAACGTATAACGTATAACGTATAACGTATAACGTATAACGTATAACGTATAACGTGTAACGTATAACGTATAACGTATAACGTATAACGTATAGCATGTAACGTTCCCTCAGGGGCTGTAGCTTGTTGCTACAGTACGGGACTGGCAAACCCGAGGTGCCCGATGCCAAACCACACCGTAAGACTCCTGTTGGTCGTCGCAACGACCCACACCCAATTCCTCTTTTGGCTTTGAGAGTGGTACGTGACGGCAGGAGGGACGGGGGCCTTGGCTTTACCGCCCGGGCCGCGAGGATGGTAACTCTATAAATTGCCCTCCAATCCTAAGCTACGGTGCGCGGTGATGGGATGCGTGGTTGGGGGGGAGGCCCCAATCCCAAGCGGCCAACAACTCCGGGGTACCTGCCGACCCCCCGGAGTATTTAGGCCTGCCCGGGTATGGCGGCTCTGCCCGGGTCGACTTACGTTCCGACCAACTCGTGGGATCCAAAATGGAAAAAACTAATTCTAAAAAAAAAAAAGGGGGTGGGGGGACGGTGCGTGTGGCGCGAGGGGTGGCGACGGAGGGGGCACTCGTGCCCCACCCGGCGCCGTTCGAGGAGGGGGACGAGACGGCGTCGGTCTCGTCCCTGGCGTCCGCGACCAGCGCCGCGGGCGTAAAGAGGCGCAGGACGGTGGAGGGGCGGAGGACGGAGGAAGCTCCGTCCACGTCCGCTGCTCCACCGTTGCTCACGGTGAGCGACGGGGAGGAGGACCTCAGGGACGAGGATACGGCCCATGTATCGGCCCGTATTGCCTCGTCCCTGAGGTCTATTGAGAAGGTGGCCGCCACCTCGCGGGGGCTGACTACAGCCTCCGCGAGGTCGGTTGGCCAGGCCGCGACGGAGGCGCGGAGGGCTCTCCAGGAGCTGGGACGACGTGTCCCAGCTGCCTTGGAGTACACGAACGCCCAATTGAGGCAGCGTGTGGAGGCTCTGAAAGACGAGCTTGCGTGCTCGCGGAGGGAGACGGACGCCCTTAGGAGGCGCCCTCATCCGGGGCCGACGGGCGACTGCACGTGTGGGAGGGGGAAGGCGGGAGCTCCCCCCACACCAGCGACGTCCATGAGGAGCATCGAGCTCCTCATGGACGCCAAGATGGCGGCCATGATGGCCGTCATCCGCGGCGAAATCCGGGCGGCGCTTCGCCCCAAGGGCGGAGCGCCGGCGGGACCGAGGACCGGGCCCGGGAAACAACCGGTGGGCGGGGGACCGCAGGGGGGGACCATCGCGGTTCCGGGCCCTGCGGCAAAGACGAAGGGCAGGGGTGCCGTGGTGGGGGCGACGGCGGGGGCACAAATGCCTCCGCCGCCGCCCCCATCGGGTCCCTTGTGGACCGAGGTCCTGGGCCGAAGGGCGGGAAGGACGGCGAGGAGGGCGGCCCGGGTGCCGCCGCCTCCCCCGCCGGTTGCCCCGAAGAGGGACGGAAAGGCGGGGAGGGCGAAGCCCCGTCTGGGACGCCCCCCTTCAACGGCAGCAGTCATGCTGACCGTCCCGGAGGGGGGGGGGGCGTCTCCTACGGGGAGGTGATGGCAGCGGCCAAGGAAAAGATATCCTTGGCCGCACTCGCCATCGAGTCGGTCCGCCCGAGATGGGCGGTGACGGGGGCGCTCATGCTGCGCGTGAGCGGCCCCGACAACGCAGCCAGGGCGGACCGACTGGCCGAAAAGCTGGGCGAGGCCTTGGCACCCCGGGGTGTCAGGGTCGCCCGGCCCACAAAGAGCGCGGTGCTGCGCGTTTGTGGGCTGGACGACTCGGTCACCCGGGAGGAGGTGGCCAGGGCGCTGGCCCAGGCCGGTGGCTGCTCTGAGGGGGACATCCGGACCGGGGAGGTCCGGCGGTCCTCCACCGGCCTGGGAGCGGTGTGGGCACGGTGCCCTCTTCCGGCTGCCCGGAAGTTAGAAGCAGTCGGGAGGATCGTGGTGGGGTGGGTGTCGGCGAGGATCGAGGTCCTCGCCCAACGCCCACTCCAGTGCTACCGCTGTCTGGAGACGGGCCATGTCAGGCAGCGGTGCACCTCCGCGGTGGACCGCAGCGGTACTTGTTACCGCTGCGGTGCCGAAGGCCACCGCGCGAGCCACTGCGCGGCGGCCCCCAAGTGCCCGCTGTGTGCGGACATGGGGAGACCAGCCGCGCACCGAATGGGGGGGAAGCAATGTACCCCCCCATCCCGACGAGGGCAGAGGAGAGGGGCGCCGGGGCCGCTCCCGGCGCCGGTGAGAGCGGCCCCAGCTGCGAGCGCCGCGGCGCCCGCGGACCTGGCCGCGACCGACGCGACGGTCGCAAGGAAGAGGTCGGAGGCGGCGACGGCGTTGGTGTCCGCGATGGAGGTGGACATCGGCCCCGCCGCCGTCCTCACGGAGGTGCCACCAGGAGGCGGTGAGGAGGCCATCAAATAATGGCTCCCCGCCTCCTCCTGCAGGCCAACCTCAACCACTGCCGTGCAGCGCAGGACCTGATGTGTCAGACGCTGGCGGAGTGGGGGGGTGGTCTGGCAGTCGCCGCCGAGCCGTACCGCGTCCCCGACCATCCGCATTGGATGGGGGATGCGGCCGGCTTGGTGGCGGCTGTGTGGCAGGGCGGTGACGGGTCCCCTCCGTTCTCCTTACTGGAGAACGGGGCGGGATTCGTCGCCGTCCAGTGGGGGGGAGTCGCCGTGGTGGGGTGCTACGTTTCGCCCAACTGCGGCCTTGCTGCCTTCGAGCAGTACTTGGCCGGGGTGGGGGCGTGCCTCACAAGGATTGCGCCCCGGCCGGTGCTGGTCCTGGGGGACTTCAATGCCTGGTCTGTGGCATGGGGGTCCCCCAGGACCAATCGGAGGGGCGAGGCTCTGGGCGACTGGGCGGCGGGCTTCGACCTCCGGTTGATTAACCGGGGGTCGGAGCTGACGTGCGTGCGGCGCGGGGGAGGGTCCATAGTGGATTTGACGTTCGGATCCCCCGGCGCCGCGCGTATGGTGTCCGGGTGGGACGTGGTGGTGGGGGAGGAGACATTATCGGACCACCGGTATATCCGCGTGGTCTTGACCTCCCCCGAGGCCGTCGCGGCCCCGCACCGACACCTCCGCCCGGGAGCGGGTAGCGCCCCACCACCACCACGCAGATGGGCGCTTCGGCGCCTTGACAAGGACGTCCTGGTGGCAGCCGCTCTGGCCGAAACCTGGCCTCGACGGGAGACCAGGCTGCCCGACCTGGAGGGGGCCGTGGCTCGGCTCGGGAGCGCCGTCGCGCGCATTTGCGACGCGGCGATGCCCCGGGCCGGGCCGCGGTCTCCTCGTCGGGCGGTGTACTGGTGGTCGGGCGAAATCGGGGAATTGCGGACAGCATGCGTCCGGGCCCGACGCCAGTACACCCGCGCGCGTCGTCGGGCCGGACGGAACGGCGACGACGGCGCGCGGGCTAGGGCGGCGGAACTGTACGAGTCCTATCGCGCGGGAAAGAGGGCTCTGCAGGTCGCCATCAAACGGGCCAAGGCCCAGAGCTGGAAGGAGCTCCTCGAGACCCTCGAGCGGGATCCATGGGGGCGCCCATACCGGATAGTTCTGAATAAACTCCGGCCATGGGCGCCCCCGATCACCGAGGGTCTCGACCCCCAGCTCTTGAGGGACGTGGTCGACACGCTCTTCCCGATCGTGGGGGAGAGCGGGCCACGTCCCTCTGCGGACCCGACCACCTGGTCCGCGGAGCTGGGGGTCTCGGCTGGGGAGCTAGCCGCGGCCATCCGAAGACTCGGGGCGAAGGATACTGCCCCGGGTCCTTCGGGAGTGCCCGGCCGAGTCTTGGTCTTGGCCGCGGACGTCCTGGGTGACGGCCTCCGGGAGCTATTCGACCGCTGCCTGGAGGCCGGGCGATTCCCCTCCGCATGGAAGGTGGCCCGAATGGTCCTCCTCCGGAAAGAGGGTAGGCCCGCGGACTCTCCGTCAGCGTACCGGCCGATTTGCCTGCTCGACGATGTGGGCAAGCTCCTAGAAAGAGTCGTGGCGGCCCGCATCGTCGGGCACCTGTCGCGGGGTGGGCCCGGGCTGGCGGAGTGCCAGTTCGGGTTCCGGGAGGGCCGGTCGACGATCGACGCGATTCGACGCGTCCGGTCCCTCTCGGCCTCGGCGGTCTCCCGGGGTGGGGTGGCATTGGCGGTGTCCTTGGACATCGCCAATGCGTTTAACACCCTACCCTGGGCGGCGATTAGGCGGGGGCTTGAGGAACATCGAGTCCCCGCCTACCTTAGGGCAGTCGTCGAGGACTACCTCCGCGACAGGTGGATCGAGTATCCGGGCCGGTGCGGGACGGAGAGGAGAGCGGTGTACTCCGGGGTTCCGCAGGGGTCGGTGTTAGGACCCCTGCTGTGGAACCTCGGGTACGACACCGTCCTGCGGGCCGAAGACCTCCCCGACGGCGTCAGTCTGACATGTTACGCGGACGACACCTTGTTGTTGGCCGTCGGGGGGGACTGGAGGGGGGCTGTTCGGGCCGCCGAGGACGGTGTCCGGCGCGTCGTCTCCCGGATCAGGGGGATCGGTTTGGAGGTGGCTCTCCACAAAACCGAGGTACTCGGGATGTATAGACCCCGGGGAGAGCCGCCTCCCCCCCTGATCCGGGTGGGTGAGACAGACGTCGAGGTGAGGTCTCAGATGAAATATCTGGGACTTCACCTCGACAGCCACTGGCGCTTCGAGGGCCATTTCCGGGCCCTGGCCCCGCGGTTGGAGAGGATAGTTGGCGCTTTGGGCCGTATCCTCCCCAACCTGCGGGGCCCGAGTGACCGGGTTCGCCGCCTCTACGCGGGAATGGTCCACTCGGTGGCCCTATACGGGGCCCCCGTTTGGGCGGGCGACCTGGCCGCCTCCCGGCGCAGCAAGGTATTGCTGCGCCGGGTTCAAAGGCGGCTTGCACTGCGGATCGCCCGGGGGTACCGGACCGTTTCGTATGAGGCGGCGAGCGTCCTGTCAGGGCTACCCCCGGCGGACTTGATCGCGGGCGCGCATGCGGCTTTCTACGAGGGCCGCATGCGCGCCCGCGAGGATGGGGTGGTCCTGGCGGGCTGCGAGGTGGAGGCCCTGAGGCGCCAGGCCCGGGAGTCCATGCTGCAGCTTTGGCAGCAGCGGCTGGCCGAGCCGTTGTTCGGCCAGAGGACTGTCCGGGCTATCCGGCCGGTCCTGTTTGAGTGGCTGGGTAGGCGCTTCGGCTCACTCACCTACCGGTTGGTGCAGGTGCTGTCCGGGCACGGATGCTTCGGTCAGTACCTGTGCCGGATCGGTGTGGAAGAGGCGGCGCGCTGCTGGCACTGTCCAGCGGACGAGGACACGGCGCAACACACCCTCGAGGTGTGTCCGGCCTGGGGGGTGGAGCGCCGTGTCCTCACGGCCGTGATTGGGGCGGACCTATCGCTGCCGGGCGTGGTACAGGCCATGCTCGGCAGCGAGACGAAGTGGCGGGCCGTGGCCTCCTTCTGCGAGGAGGTAATCTCGCGGAAGGAGGCCGCGAGCCGCATTCGCGAGAGCGGGAGACCGCGAGCGAGGCCTCGTCCGAGGCCGGGGGCGGGTGGGCCTCCGGAAGGGCTGGGGAGGCCACCCTGAGAGCGGCGGGCGGGGGTGCGTAGCCCTTGAGGCTCGTGCCACCGCCCGTCGTCTGAGGGGTGGGAGGAATAAGGGACGGCGACGCTCTCGAGGGCGGAGAGGCCAGAGCCGCCCTCGGGAGCGTACGAGCCGGGGTGCGGCCGCGCCGACGGCACGGTCCCAGGGCCGTGCCTCCGGCGCGGCTATGGGGGCCGTGGGCGGTCGCGAGTGTGGGACTCGCGGCCGCCCTCGGGCGGCCCCCGGGAGTGGGACGTCGGAGCAGTGTGGCCCTGCTCCGACGTCGGGCGCCAGAGCGCCGAGGAGAAAACAGGGAAGGGAGGGTGAAGTACCCCCTCCCTTCCCTGGAACGGGAGGACACGGGCGCGAGAGCCCTGCACGGGGGAGCACCTGATGTTATGATGTCTTCGGTCCCAGGTGCTCCCCCTGCATAGTGCGAGGATGGCCACCGTGGTGGGTTTTAGTGGGTAGGTCCCGCGCCCGATGGGTTTCCTTCCGGGCGCGGGGAATCCCACACTCCCCCCGCCCCTCCCCAGGCGGCGGGGGGGTCTTTCGAAGATTTCCCCCACGTTAATAAAAAAAAAAAAAAAAAAAAAAAAAAAAGCATGTAACGTATAACGTATAACGTATAACGTATAACGTATAACATATAACGTATAACGTATAACGTATAACGTATAACGTATAACGTATAACGTATAACGTATAACGTATAACATATAACGTATAACGTATAACGTATAACGTATAACGTATAACGTATAACGTATAACGTATAACGTATAACGTACAACGTATAACGTATAACGTATAACGTATAACGTATAACGTACAACGTATAACGTATAACGTATAACGTATAACGTATAACGTATAACGTATAACGCATAACGTATAACGTATAACGTATAACCTTTGACGTATAACGTATAACGTATAACGTATAACGTATAACGTATAACGTATAACGTATAACGTATAACGTATAACGTATAACGTATAACGTATAACGTATAACGTATAACGTATAACGTATAACGTATAACGTATAACGTATAACGTATAACGTATAACGTATAACGTATAACGTATAACGTATAACGTATAACGTATAACGTATAACGTGTAACGTATAACGTATAACGTATAACGTATAACGTATAGCATGTAACGTATAACGTATAACGTATAACGTATAACGTATAACATATAACGTATAACGTATAACGTATAACGTATAACGTATAACGTATAACGTATAACGTATAACGTATAACGTATAACGTATAACGTATACCGTATAACGTATAACGTATAACGTATAACGTATCACGAATAACGTAAAACGTATAACGCATAACGTATAACGTATATCTTGTAACGAAGAACGTATAACGAATATCGTAAAACGTATTACGTATTACATATTTCGAATAACGTATAACGTGTATCGTATAACTTATGACGTATAACTTATAAGGTATAACGTATAACGTATAACGTATAACGTATAACGTATAACGTCTAACGTATAACGTATAACGTATAACGTATAACGTATAACGTATAACGTATAACGTATAACGTATAACGTATAACGTATAACGAATAACGTATGACGTATAACGTATGACGTATAACGTATAACGTATAACGTATAACGTATAACGTATAACGTACAACGTATAACGTATAACGTATAACGTATAGCATGTAACGTATAACTTATCACGTATAACGTATAACGTATAACGTATAACGTATAACGTATAACGTATAACGTATGACGTATAACGTATAACGTATAACGTGTAACGTATAAAGAATAACGTATAACGTATAACGTATAACTATTCACGTATAACGTGTAACGTATAACGTATAACGTATTACGTATAACGTATATCGTATAACGTATAACGTATAACGTATAACGTGTAACGTATAACGTATAACGTATAACGTATAACGTATAACGTATAACGTATAACGTATAACGTATAACGTATAACGTATGACGTATAACGTATAACGTATAACGTATAACGTATAAAGAATAACGTATAACGTATAACGTATAACGTATAACGTATAACGTATAACGTATAACGAACAACGTATGACGTATAATGTATGACGTATAACGTATAACGTATAACGTATAACGTATAACGTATAACGTATAACGTATAACGTATAACGTATAACGTATAACGTATAACGTATAACATCTAACGTATAACGTGTAACGTATAACGTATAACGTATAACGTATAACGTATAACGTATAACGTATAACGTATAACGTATAACGTATAACGTATAACGTATAACGTATGACGTATAACGTATAACGTATAACGTATAACGTATAAAGAATAACGTATAACGTATATCGTATAACGTATAACGTATAACGTATAACGTATAACGAATAACGTATGACGTATAACGAATGACGTATAACGTATAACGTATAACGTATGACGTATAACGTATAACGTACAACGTATAACGTATACCGTATAACGTATAACGTATAACGTATAACGTACAACGTATAACCTATAACGTATAACGTATAGCATGTAACGTATAACGTATAACGTATAACGTATAACGTATAACGTATAACGTATAACGTATGACGTATAACGTATAACGTATAACGTATAACGTATAAAGAATAACGTATAACGTATAACGTATAACGTATAACGTATAACGTAAAACGAATAACGTATGACGTATAACGTATGACGTATAACGTATAACGTATAACGTACAACGTATAACGTATAACGTATAACGTACAACGTATAACGTATAACGTATAACGTATAGCATATAACGTATAACGTATAACGTATAACGTATAACGTATAACGTATAACGTATAACGTATAACGTTTAACGTATAACGTAGAACGTATAACGTATCAGGTATAACGTATTACGAATTACGTATAACGTATAACGTATAACGCATAACGTATAACGTGTAACGTACAACGTATAACGTATAACGTATAACGTATAACGTATAACGTATAACGTATAACGTATAACGCATAACGTATAACGTATAACGTATAACCTTTGACGTATAACGTATAACGTATAACGTATAACGTGTAACGTATAACGTATAACGTATAACGTATAACGTATAACGTATAAAGAATAACGTATAGCGTATAACGTATAACGTATAACGTATAACGTATAACGAATAACGTATGACGTATAACGTATGACGTATAACGTATAACGTATAACGTACAACGTATAACGTATAACGTATAACGTACAATGTATAACGTATAACGTATAACGTATAGCATGTAACGTATAACGTATAACGTATAACGTATAACGTATAACGTATAACGTATGACGTATAACGTATAACGTATAACGTATAACGTATAAAGAATAACGTATAACGTATAACGTATAACGCATAACGTATAACGTATAACGTATAACGTATAACGTATAAAGAATAACGTATAACGTATAACGTATAACGCATAACGTATAACGTATAACGTATAACCTTTGACGTATAACGTATAACGTATAACGTATAACGTATAACGTATAACGTATAACGTATAACGCATAACGTATAACGTATAACGTATAACGTATAACGTATAACGTATAACGTATTACGTATAACGTATAACGTATAACGTATAACGTATAACGTATAACGTATAACGTATAACGTATAACGTATAACGTATAACGTATACCGTATAACGTATAACGTATAACGTATAACGTATAACGTATCAAGAATAACGTAAAACGTATAATGCAAAACGTATAACGTATAACGTGTAACGAAGAACGTATAACGAATGTCGTAAAACGTATTACGTATTACATATTTCGTATAACGTATAACGTATAAAGTATAACGTATAACGTATAACGTATAACGTATGACGTATAACGTATAACATATAACGTATAACGTATAAAGAATAACGTATAAAGTATAACGTATAACGTGTAACGTATAACGTATAACGAACAACGTATGACGTATAACGTATGACGTATAACGTATAACGTATAACGTATAACGTATAACGTATAACGTATAACGTATAACGTATAACGTATAACGTATAACGTATAACGTATAACGTATAACGTATAACGTGTAACGTATAACGTATAACGTATAACGTATAACGTATAGCATGTAACGTATAACGTATAACGTATAACGTATAACGTATAACATATAACGTATAACGTATAACGTATAACGTATAACGTATAACGTATAACGTATAACGTATAACGTATAACGTATAACGTATAACGTATACCGTATAACGTATAACGTATAACGTATAACGTATCACGAATAACGTAAAACGTATAACGCATAACGTATAACGTATATCTTGTAACGAAGAACGTATAACGAATATCGTAAAACGTATTACGTATTACATATTTCGAATAACGTATAACGTGTATCGTATAACTTATGACGTATAACTTATAAGGTATAACGTATAACGTATAACGTATAACGTATAACGTATAACGTCTAACGTATAACGTATAACGTATAACGTATAACGTATAACGTATAACGTATAACGTATAACGTATAACGTATAACGTATAACGAATAACGTATGACGTATAACGTATGACGTATAACGTATAACGTATAACGTATAACGTATAACGTATAACGTACAACGTATAACGTATAACGTATAACGTATAGCATGTAACGTATAACTTATCACGTATAACGTATAACGTATAACGTATAACGTACAACGTATAACGTATAACGTATGACGTATAACGTATAACGTATAACGTGTAACGTATAAAGAATAACGTATAACGTATAACGTATAACTATTCACGTATAACGTGTAACGTATAACGTATAACGTATTACGTATAACGTATATCGTATAACGTATAACGTATAACGTATAACGTGTAACGTATAACGTATAACGTATAACGTATAACGTATAACGTATAACGTATAACGTATAACGTATAACGTATAACGTATGACGTATAACGTATAACGTATAACGTATAACGTATAAAGAATAACGTATAACGTATAACGTATAACGTATAACGTATAACGTATAACGTATAACGAACAACGTATGACGTATAATGTATGACGTATAACGTATAACGTATAACGTATAACGTATAACGTATAACGTATAACGTATAACGTATAACGTATAACGTATAACATCTAACGTATAACGTGTAACGTATAACGTATAACGTATAACGTATAACGTATAACGTATAACGTATAACGTATAACGTATAACGTATAACGTATAACGTATAACGTATAACGTATGACGTATAACGTATAACGTATAACGTATAACGTATAAAGAATAACGTATAACGTATATCGTATAACGTATAACGTATAACGTATAACGTATAACGAATAACGTATGACGTATAACGAATGACGTATAACGTATAACGTATAACGTATGACGTATAACGTATAACGTACAACGTATAACGTATACCGTATAACGTATAACGTACAACGTATAACGTAGAACGTATAACCTATAACGTATAACGTATAGCATGTAACGTATAACGTATAACGTATAACGTATAACGTATAACGTATAACGTATAACGTATGACGTATAACGTATAACGTATAACGTATAACGTATAAAGAATAACGTATAACGTATAACGTATAACGTATAACGTATAACGTAAAACGAATAACGTATGACGTATAACGTATGACGTATAACGTATAACGTATAACGTACAACGTATAACGTATAACGTATAACGTACAACGTATAACGTATAACGTATAACGTATAGCATATAACGTATAACGTATAACGTATAACGTATAACGTATAACGTATAACGTATAACGTATAACGTTTAACGTATAACGTAGAACGTATAACGTATCAGGTATAACGTATTACGAATTACGTATAACGTATAACGTATAACGCATAACGTATAACGTGTAACGTACAACGTATAACGTATAACGTATAACGTATAACGTATAACGTATAACGTATAACGTATAACGCATAACGTATAACGTATAACGTATAACCTTTGACGTATAACGTATAACGTATAACGTATAACGTGTAACGTATAACGTATAACGTATAACGTATAACGTATAACGTATAAAGAATAACGTATAGCGTATAACGTATAACGTATAACGTATAACGTATAACGAATAACGTATGACGTATAACGTATGACGTATAACGTATAACGTATAACGTACAACGTATAACGTATAACGTATAACGTACAATGTATAACGTATAACGTATAACGTATAGCATGTAACGTATAACGTATAACGTATAACGTATAACGTATAACGTATAACGTATGACGTATAACGTATAACGTATAACGTATAACGTATAAAGAATAACGTATAACGTATAACGTATAACGCATAACGTATAACGTATAACGTATAACGTATAACGTATAAAGAATAACGTATAACGTATAACGTATAACGCATAACGTATAACGTATAACGTATAACCTTTGACGTATAACGTATAACGTATAACGTATAACGTATAACGTATAACGTATAACGTATAACGCATAACGTATAACGTATAACGTATAACGTATAACGTATAACGTATAACGTATTACGTATAACGTATAACGTATAACGTATAACGTATAACGTATAACGTATAACGTATAACGTATAACGTATAACGTATAACGTATACCGTATAACGTATAACGTATAACGTATAACGTATAACGTATCAAGAATAACGTAAAACGTATAATGCAAAACGTATAACGTATAACGTGTAACGAAGAACGTATAACGAATGTCGTAAAACGTATTACGTATTACATATTTCGTATAACGTATAACGTATAAAGTATAACGTATAACGTATAACGTATAACGTATGACGTATAACGTATAACATATAACGTATAACGTATAAAGAATAACGTATAAAGTATAACGTATAACGTGTAACGTATAACGTATAACGAACAACGTATGACGTATAACGTATGACGTATAACGTATAACGTATAACGTATAACGTATAACTAATAACGTATAACGTATAACGTATAACGTATAACGTATAACGTATAACGTCTAACGTATAACGTATACCGTATAACGTATAACGTATAACGTATAACGTATAACGTATCAAGAATAACGTAAAACGTATAATGCAAAACGTATAACGTATAACGTGTAACGAAGAACGTATAACGAATGTCGTAAAACGTATTACGTATTACATATTTCGTATAACGTATAACGTATAAAGTATAACGTATAACGTATAACGTATAACGTATGACGTATAACGTATAACATATAACGTATAACGTATAAAGAATAACGTATAAAGTATAACGTATAACGTGTAACGTATAACGTATAACGTATAACGTATGACGTATAACGTATAACGTATAACGTATAACGTATAAAGAATAACGTATAACGTATAACGTATAACGTATAACGTATAACGTATAACGTATAACGAATAACGTATGACGTATAACGAATGACGTATAACGTATAACGTATAACGTATGACGTATAACGTATAACGTACAACGTATAACGTATAACGTATAACGTATAACGTATAACGTATAACGTACAACGTATAACGTATAACGTATAACGTATAGCATGTAACGTATAACGTATAACGTATAACGTATAACGTATAACGTATAACGTATGACGTATAACGTATAACGTATAACGTATAACGTATAAAGAATAACGTATAACGTATAACGTATAACGTATAACGTATAACGTAAAACGAATAACGTATGACGTACAACGTATGACGTATAACGTATAACGTATAACGTACAACGTATAACGTATAACGTATAACGTACAACGTATAACGTATAACGTATAACGTATAGCATATAACGTATAACGTATAACGTATAACGTATAACGTATAACGTATAACGTATAACGTATAACGTATAACGTAGAACGTATAACGTAATCAGGTATAACGTATTACGAATTACGTATAACGTATAACGTATAACGCATAACGTATAACGTGTAACGTACAACGTATAACGTATAACGTATAACGTATAACGTATAACGTATAACGTATAACGTATAACGCATAACGTATAACGTATAACGTATAACCTTTGACGTATAACGTATAACGTATAACGTATAACGTATAACGTATAACGTATAACGTATAACGTATAACGTATAACGTATAACGTATAACGTATAACGTATAACGTATAACGTATAACGTATAACGTATAACGTATAACGTATAACGTATAACGTATAACGTATAACGTATAACGTATAACGTATAACGTATAACGTATAACGTATAACGTATAACGTATAACGTATAACGTGTAACGTATAACGTATAACGTATAACGTATAACGTATAGCATGTAACGTATAACGTATAACGTATAACGTATAACGTATAACATATAACGTATAACGTATAACGTATAACGTATAACGTATAACGTATAACGTATAACGTATAACGTATAACGTATAACGTATAACGTATAACGTATAACGTATACCGTATAACGTATAACGTATAACGTATAACGTATCACGAATAACGTAAAACGTATAACGCATAACGTATAACGTATAACTTGTAACGAAGAACGTATAACGAATATCGTAAAACGTATTACGTATTACATATTTCGAATAACGTATAACGTGTATCGTATAACTTATGACGTATAACTTATAAGGTATAACGTATAACGTATAACGTATAACGTATAACGTATAACGTCTAACGTATAACGTATAACGTATAACGTATAACGTATAACGTATAACGTATAACGTATAACGTATAACGTATTACGTATAACGTATAACGTATAACGTATAACGTATAACGTATAACGTATAACGTATAACGTATAACGTATAACGTATAACGTATAACATCTAACGTATAACGTGTAACGTATAACGTATAACGTATAACGTATAACGTATGACGTATAACGTATAACGTATAACGTATAACGTATAAAGAATGACGTATAACGTATAACGTATAACGTATAACGTATAACGTATAACGTATAACGTATAACGAATAACGTATGACGTATAACGAATGACGTATAACGTATAACGTATAACGTATGACGTATAACGTATAACGTACAACGTATAACGTATAACGTATAACGTATAACGTATAACGTATAACGTATAACGTACAACGTATAACGTATAACGTATAACGTATAGCATGTAACGTATAACGTATAACGTATAACGTATAACGTATAACGTATAACGTATGACGTATAACGTATAACGTATAACGTATAACGTATAAAGAATAACGTATAACGTATAACGTATAACGTATAACGTATAACGTAAAACGAATAACGTATGACGTATAACGTATAACGTATAACGTATAACGTATAACGTATAACGTATAACGTATAACGTATAACGTAGAACGTATAACGTATCAGGTATAACGTATTACGAATTACGTATAACGTATAACGTATAACGCATAACGTATAACGTGTAACGTACAACGTATAACGTATAACGTATAACGTATAACGTATAACGTATAACGTATAACGTATAACGTATAACGTATAGCATGTAACGTATAACGTATAACGTATAACGTATAACGTATAACATATAACGTATAACGTATAACGTATAACGTGTAACGTATAACGTATAACGTATAACGTATACCGTATAACGTATAACGTATAACGTATAACGTATCACGAATAACGTAAAACGTATAACGCATAACGTATAACGTATAACTTGTAACGAAGAACGTATAACGAATATCGTAAAACGTATTACGTATTACATATTTCGAATAACGTATAACGTGTATCGTATAACTTATGACGTATAACTTATAAGGTATAACGTATAACGTATAACGTATAACGTATAACGTATAACGTCTAACGTATAACGTATAACGTATAACGTATAACGTATAACGTATAACGTACAACGTATAACGTATTACGTATAACGTATAACGTATAACGTATAACGTATAACGTATAACGTATAACGCATAACGTATAACGTATAACGAATATCGTATAACGTATAACGTATAACGTTTCACGTATAACGTATAACGTATAACGTATAACGTATAACGTATAACGTATAACGTATGATGTATAACGTATAACGTATAACGTATAACGTATAAAGAATAACGTATAACGTATAACGTATAACGTATAACGTGTAACGTATAACGTATAACGTATAACGTATAACGTATAACGTATAACGTATAACGTATAACGTATAACGTATGACGTATAACGTATAACGTATAACGTATAACGTATAAAGAATAACGTATAACGTATAACGTATAACGTATAACGTATAACGTATAACGTATAACGAATAACGTATGACGTATAACGTATGACGTATAACGTATAACGTATAACGTATGACGTATAACGTATAACGTATAACGTATAACGTATAACGTATAACGTATAACGTATAACGTCTAACGTATAACGTATAACGTATAACGTATAACGTATAACGTATAACGTACAACGTATAACGTATAACGTATAACGTATAACGTATAACGTATAAAGAATAACGTATAACGTATAACGTATGACGTATAACGTATAACGTATAACGTATAACGTATAAAGAATAACGTATAACGTATAACGTATAACTTATCACGTATAACGTATAAAGTATAACGCATAACGTATAACGTATAACGTATAACCTATGACGTATAACGTATAACGTATAACGTATAACGTATAACGTATAACGTATAACGTATAACGTATAACGTATAACGTATAACGTATAACGTATAACGTATAACGTATAACGTATAACGTATAACGTATAACGTATAACGTATAACGTATAACGTATATCGTATAACGTATAACGTATAACATATAACGTGTAACGTATAACGTATAACGTATAACGTATAAAGAATAACGTATAACGTATAACGTATAACTTATCACGTATAACGTATAAAGTATAACGCATAACGTATAACGTATAACGTATAACCTATGACGTATAACCTATGACGTATAACGTATAACGTATAACGTATAACGTATAACGTATAACGTATAACGTATAACGTATAACGTATAACGTATAACGAATAACGTATGACGTATAACGTATGACGTATAACGTATAACGTATAACGTATAACGTATAACGTATAACGTATAACGTATAACGTACAACGTATAACGTATAACGTATAACGTATAACGTATAACGTATAACGTAAAACGTATAACGTATAACGTATAACGTATAACGTATAACGTATAACGTATAACGTATAACGTACAACGTATAACGTATAACGTATAACGTATAACGTATAACGTATAACGTATAACGTATAACGTATAACGTATAACGTATAACGTATAACGTATAACGTATGCCGTATAACGTATAACGTATAACGTATCACGTATCACGAATAACGTAATACGTATAACGAATAACGTAAAACGTATGAAGCATTACATATTACGTATAACGTATAGCGTATAACGTATAACGTATAGCGTATAACGTATAACGTATAACGTATAACGTATACCGTATAACGTATAACGTATAACGTATAACGTATAACGTATCACGAATAACGTAAAACGTATAATGCAAAACGTATAACGTATAACGTGTAACGAAGAACGTATAACGAATATCGTAAAACGTACTACGTATTACATATTTCGTATAACGTATAACGTATAAAGTATAACGTATAACGTATAACGTATAACGTATGACGTATAACGTATAACATATAACGTATAACGTATAAAGAATAACGTATAACGTATAACGTATAACGTGTAACGTATAACGTATAACGAAAAACGTATGACGTATAACGTATGACGTATAACGTATAACGCATAACTTATAACGTATAACGTATAACGTACAACGTATAACGTATAACGTATAACGTGTAGCATGTAACGTATAACTTCTCACGTATAACGTATAACGTATAACGTATAACGTATAACGTATAACGTATAACGTATAACGTATAACTAATAACGTATAACGTATAACGTATAACGTATAACGTATAACGTATAACGTATAACGTCTAACGTATAACGTATAACGTATAACGTATAACATATAACGTATAACGTATAACGTATAACGTATAACGTATAACGTATAACATCTAACGTATAACGTGTAACGTATAACGTATAACGTATAACGTATAACGTATAACGTATGACGTATAACGTATGACGTATAACGTATAACGTATAACGTATAACGTAAAACGAATAACGTATGACGTATAACGTATGACGTATAACGTATAACGTATAACGTACAACGTATAACGTATAACGTATAACGTACAACGTATAACGTATAACGTATAACGTATAGCATATAACGTATAACGTATAACGTATAACGTATAACGTACAACGTATAACGTATAACGTATAACGTATAACGTATGACGTATAACGTATAACGTATAACGTATAACGTATAAAGAATAACGTATAACGTATAACGTATAACGTATAACGTATAACGTATAACGTATAACGTATAACGAATAACGTATGACGTATAACGTATGACGTATAACGTATAACGTATAACGTATAACGTATAACGTATAACGTATAACGTATAACGTACAACGTATAACGTATTACGTATAACGTATAACGTATAACGTATAACGTATAACGTATAACGTATAACGCATAACGTATAACGTATAACGAATATCGTATAACGTATAACGTATAACGTTTCACGTATAACGTATAACGTATAACGTATAACGTATAACGTATAACGTATAACGTATGATGTATAACGTATAACGTATAACGTATAACGTATAAAGAATAACGTATAACGTATAACGTATAACGTATAACGTGTAACGTATAACGTATAACGTATAACGTATAACGTATAACGTATAACGTATAACGTATAACGTATAACGTATGACGTATAACGTATAACGTATAACGTATAACGTATAAAGAATAACGTGTAACGTATAACGTATAACGTATAACGTATAACGTATAACGTATAACGAATAACGTATGACGTATAACGTATGACGTATAACGTATAACGTATAACGTATGACGTATAACGTATAACGTACAACGTATAACGTATAACGTATAACGTATAACGTATAACGTATAACGTATAACGTATAGCATGTAACGTATAACTTATCACGTATAACGTATAACGTATAAAGTATAACGTATAACGTATAACGTATAACGTATAACGTATAACGTATAACGTATAACGTATAACGTATAACGTATAACGTATAACGTATAACGTATAACGTATAACGTATAACGTATAACGTATAACGTCTAACGTATAACGTATAACGTATAACGTATAACGTATAACGTATAACGTATAACGTATAACGTATAACGTATAACGTATAACGTATGACGTATAACGTATAACGTATAACGTATAACGTATAAAGAATAACGTATAACGTATAACGTATAACTTATCACGTATAACGTATAAAGTATAACGCATAACGTATAACGTATAACCTATGACGTTTAACGTATAACGTATAACGTATAACGTATAACGTATAACGTATAACGTATAACGTATAACGTATAACGTATAACGTATAACGTATAACGTATAACGTATAACGTATAACGTATAACGTATAACGTATAACGTATAACGTATAACGTATAACGTATAACGTATAACGTATATCGTATAACGTATAACGTATAACATATAACGTGTAACGTATAACGTATAACGTATAACGTATAAAGAATAACGTATAACGTATAACGTATAACTTATCACGTATAACGTATAAAGTATAACGCATAACGTATAACGTATAACGTATAACCTATGACGTATAACGTATAACGTATAACGTATAACGTATAACGTATAACGTATAACGTATAACGTATAACGTATAACGTATAACGTATAACGAATAACGTATGACGTATAACGTATGACGTATAACGTATAACGTATAACGTATAACGTATAACGTATAACGTATAACGTATAACGTACAACGTATAACGTATAACGTATAACGTATAACGTATAACGTATAACGTATAACGTAAAACGTATAACGTATAACGTATAACGTATAACGTATAACGTATAACGTATAACGTATAACGTACAACGTATAACGTATAACGTATAACGTATAACGTATAACGTATAACGTATAACGTATAACGTATAACGTATAACGTATAACGTATAACGTATGCCGTATAACGTATAACGTATAACGTATCACGTATCACGAATAACGTAATACGTATAACGAATAACGTAAAACGTATGAAGCATTACATATTACGTATAACGTATAGCGTATAACGTATAACGTATAGCGTATAACGTATAACGTATAACGTATAACGTATAACGTATAACGTATAACGTATAACGTATAACGTATAACGTATAACGTATAACGTATAACGTATAACGTATGACGTATAACGTATAACGTATAACGTATAACGTATAAAGAATAACGTATAACGTATAACGTATAACTTATCACGTATAACGTATAAAGTATAACGCATAACGTATAACGTATAACGTATAACCTATGACGTATAACGTATAACGTATAACGTATAACGTATAACGTATAACGTATAACGTATAACGTATAACGTATAACGTATAACGTATAACGTATAACGTATAACGTATAACGTATAACGTATAACGTATAACGTATAACGTATAACGTATAACGTATAACGTATATCGTATAACGTATAACGTATAACATATAACGTGTAACGTATAACGTATAACGTATAACGTATAAAGAATAACGTATAACGTATAACGTATAACTTATCACGTATAACGTATAACGTATAAAGTATAACGCATAACGTATAACGTATAACGTATAACCTATGACGTATAACGTATAACGTATAACGTATAACGTATAACGTATAACGTATAACGTATAACGTATAACGTATAACGTATAACGAATAACGTATGACGTATAACGTATGACGTATAACGTATAACGTATAACGTATAACGTATAACGTATAACGTATAACGTATAACGTACAACGTATAACGTATAACGTATAACGTATAACGTATAACGTATAACGTATAACGTAAAACGTATAACGTATAACGTATAACGTATAACGTATAACGTATAACGTATAACGTATAACGTACAACGTATAACGTATAACGTATAACGTATAACGTATAACGTATAACGTATAACGTATAACGTATAACGTATAACGTATAACGTATAACGTATGCCGTATAACGTATAACGTATAACGTATCACGTATCACGAATAACGTAATACGTATAACGAATAACGTAAAACGTATGAAGCATTACATATTACGTATAACGTATAGCGTATAACGTATAACGTATAGCGTATAACGTATAACGTATAACGTATAACGTATACCGTATAACGTATAACGTATAACGTATAACGTATAACGTATCACGAATAACGTAAAACGTATAATGCAAAACGTATAACGTATAACGTGTAACGAAGAACGTATAACGAATATCGTAAAACGTACTACGTATTACATATTTCGTATAACGTATAACGTATAAAGTATAACGTATAACGTATAACGTATAACGTATAACGTATGACGTATAACGTATAACATATAACGTATAACGTATAAAGAATAACGTATAACGTATAACGTATAACGTGTATCGTATAACGTATAACGAAAAACGTATGACGTATAACGTATGACGTATAACGTATAACGCATAACTTATAACGTATAACGTATAACGTACAACGTATAACGTATAACGTATAACGTGTAGCATGTAACGTATAACTTATCACGTATAACGTATAACGTATAACGTATAACGTATAACGTATAACGTATAACGTATAACGTATAACGTATAACTAATAACGTATAACGTATAACGTATAACGTATAACGTATAACGTATAACGTATAACGTCTAACGTATAACGTATAACGTATAACGTATAACATATAACGTATAACGTATAACGTATAACGTATAACGTATAACGTATAACATCTAACGTATAACGTGTAACGTATAACGTATAACGTATAACGTATAACGTATAACGTATAACGTATGACGTATAACGTATGACGTATAACGTATAACGTATAACGTATAACGTAAAACGAATAACGTATGACGTATAACGTATGACGTATAACGTATAACGTATAACGTACAACGTATAACGTATAACATATAACGTACAACGTATAACGTATAACGTATAACGTATAGCATATAACGTATAACGTATAACGTATAACGTATAACGTACAACGTATAACGTATAACGTATAACGTATAACGTATGACGTATGACGTATAACGTATAACGTATAACGTATAAAGAATAACGTATAACGTATAACGTATAACGTATAACGTATAACGTATAACGTATAACGAATAACGTATGACGTATAACGTATGACGTATAACGTATAACGTATAACGTATAACGTATAACGTATAACGTATAACGTATAACGTGTAACGTATAACGTATAACGTATAACGTATAACGTATAGCATGTAACGTATAACGTATAACGTATAACGTATAACGTATAACATATAACGTATAACGTATAACGTATAACGTATAACGTATAACGTATAACGTATAACGTATAACGTATAACGTATAACGTATAACGTATAACGTATACCGTATAACGTATAACGTATAACGTATAACGTATCACGAATAACGTAAAACGTATAACGCATAACGTATAACGTATAACTTGTAACGAAGAACGTATAACGAATATCGTAAAACGTATTACGTATTACATATTTCGAATAACGTATAACGTGTATCGTATAACTTATGACGTATAACTTATAAGGTATAACGTATAACGTATAACGTATAACGTATAACGTATAACGTCTAACGTATAACGTATAACGTATAACGTATAACGTATAACGTATAACGTATAACGTATAACGTATAACGTATTACGTATAACGTATAACGTATAACGTATAACGTATAACGTATAACGTATAACGTATAACGTATAACGTATAACGTATAACGTATAACATCTAACGTATAACGTGTAACGTATAACGTATAACGTATAACGTATAACGTATGACGTATAACGTATAACGTATAACGTATAACGTATAAAGAATAACGTATAACGTATAACGTATAACGTATAACGTATAACGTATAACGTATAACGTATAACGTATAACGAATAACGTATGACGTATAACGAATGACGTATAACGTATAACGTATAACGTATGACGTATAACGTATAACGTACAACGTATAACGTATAACGTATAACGTATAACGTATAACGTATAACGTACAACGTATAACGTATAACGTATAACGTATAGCATGTAACGTATAACGTATAACGTATAACGTATAACGTATAACGTATAACGTATGACGGATAACGTATAACGTATAACGTATAACGTATAAAGAATAACGTATAACGTATAACGTATAACGTATAACGTATAACGTAAAACGAATAACGTATGACGTATAACGTATAACGTATAACGTATAACGTATAACGTATAACGTATAACGTATAACGTATAACGTGTAACGTATAACGTATAACGTATAACGTATAACGTATAGCATGTAACGTATAACGTATAACGTATAACGTATAACGTATAACGTATAACGTATAACGTATAACGTATAACGTATAACGTATAACGTATAACGTATAACGTATAACGTATAACGTATAACGTATAACGTATAACGTATAACGTATAACGTATAACGTATAACGTATAACGTGTAACGTATAACGTATAACGTATAACGTATAACGTATAGCATGTAACGTATAACGTATAACGTATAACGTATAACGTATAACATATAACGTATAACGTATAACGTATAACGTATAACGTATAACGTATAACGTATAACGTATAACGTATAACGTATACCGTATAACGTATAACGTATAACGTATAACGTATCACGAATAACGTAAAACGTATAACGCATAACGTATAACGTATAACTTGTAACGAAGAACGTATAACGAATATCGTAAAACGTATTACGTATTACATATTTCGAATAACGTATAACGTGTATCGTATAACTTATGACGTATAACTTATAAGGTATAACGTATAACGTATAACGTATAACGTATAACGTATAACGTCTAACGTATAACGTATAACGTATAACGTATAACGTATAACGTATAACGTACAACGTATAACGTATTACGTATAACGTATAACGTATAACGTATAACGTATAACGTATAACGTATAACGCATAACGTATAACGTATAACGAATATCGTATAACGTATAACGTATAACGTTTCACGTATAACGTATAACGTATAACGTATAACGTATAACGTATAACGTATAACGTATGATGTATAACGTATAACGTATAACGTATAACGTATAAAGAATAACGTATAACGTATAACGTATAACGTATAACGTGTAACGTATAACGTATAACGTATAACGTATAACGTATAACGTATAACGTATAACGTATAACGTATAACGTATGACGTATAACGTATAACGTATAACGTATAACGTATAAAGAATAACGTATAACGTATAACGTATAACGTATAACGTATAACGTATAACGTATAACGAATAACGTATGACGTATAACGTATGACGTATAACGTATAACGTATAACGTATGACGTATAACGTATAACGTACAACGTATAACGTATAACGTATAACGTATAACGTATAACGTATAACGTATAACGTATAGCATGTAACGTATAACTTATCACGTATAACGTATAACGTATAAAGTATAACGTATAACGTATAACGTATAACGTATAACGTATAACGTATAACGTATAACGTATAACGTATAACGTATAACGTATAACGTATAACGTATAACGTATAACGTATAACGTATAACGTATAACGTCTAACGTATAACGTATAACGTATAACGTATAACGTATAACGTATAACGTATAACGTATAACGTATAACGTATAACGTATAACGTATGACGTATAACGTATAACGTATAACGTATAACGTATAAAGAATAACGTATAACGTATAACGTATAACTTATCACGTATAACGTATAAAGTATAACGCATAACGTATAACGTATAACGTATAACCTATGACGTATAACGTATAACGTATAACGTATAACGTATAACGTATAACGTATAACGTATAACGTATAACGTATAACGTATAACGTATAACGTATAACGTATAACGTATAACGTATAACGTATAACGTATAACGTATAACGTATAACGTATAACGTATAACGTATAACGTATAACGTATATCGTATAACGTATAACGTATAACATATAACGTGTAACGTATAACGTATAACGTATAACGTATAAAGAATAACGTATAACGTATAACGTATAACTTATCACGTATAACGTATAAAGTATAACGCATAACGTATAACGTATAACGTATAACCTATGACGTATAACGTATAACGTATAACGTATAACGTATAACGTATAACGTATAACGTATAACGTATAACGTATAACGTATAACGAATAACGTATGACGTATAACGTATGACGTATAACGTATAACGTATAACGTATAACGTATAACGTATAACGTATAACGTATAACGTACAACGTATAACGTATAACGTATAACGTATAACGTATAACGTATAACGTAAAACGTATAACGTATAACGTATAACGTATAACGTATAACGTATAACGTATAACGTATAACGTACAACGTATAACGTATAACGTATAACGTATAACGTATAACGTATAACGTATAACGTATAACGTATAACGTATAACGTATAACGTATAACGTATGCCGTATAACGTATAACGTATAACGTATCACGTATCACGAATAACGTAATACGTATAACGAATAACGTAAAACGTATGAAGCATTACATATTACGTATAACGTATAGCGTATAACGTATAACGTATAGCGTATAACGTATAACGTATAACGTATAACGTATACCGTATAACGTATAACGTATAACGTATAACGTATAACGTATCACGAATAACGTAAAACGTATAATGCAAAACGTATAACGTATAACGTGTAACGAAGAACGTATAACGAATATCGTAAAACGTACTACGTATTACATATTTCGTATAACGTATAACGTATAAAGTATAACGTATAACGTATAACGTATAACGTATGACGTATAACGTATAACATATAACGTATAACGTATAAAGAATAACGTATAACGTATAACGTATAACGTGTAACGTATAACGTATAACGAAAAACGTATGACGTATAACGTATGACGTATAACGTATAACGCATAACTTATAACGTATAACGTATAACGTACAACGTATAACGTATAGCGTATAACGTGTAGCATGTAACGTATAACTTATCACGTATAACGTATAACGTATAACGTATAACGTATAACGTATAACGTATAACGTATAACGTATAACGTATAACTAATAACGTATAACGTATAACGTATAACGTATAACGTATAACGTATAACGTCTAACGTATAACGTATAACGTATAACGTATAACGTATAACGTATAACGTATAACGTATAACGTATAACGTATAACGTATAACATCTAACGTATAACGTGTAACGTATAACGTATAACGTATAACGTATAACGTATAACGTATGACGTATAACGTATGACGTATAACGTATAACGTATAACGTATAACGTAAAACGAATAACGTATGACGTATAACGTATGACGTATAACGTATAACGTATAACGTACAACGTATAACGTATAACGTATAACGTACAACGTATAACGTATAACGTATAACGTACAACGTATAACGTATAACGTATAACGTATAGCATATAACGTATAACGTATAACGTATAACGTATAACGTACAACGTATAACGTATAACGTATAACGTATAACGTATGACGTATAACGTATAACGTATAACGTATAACGTATAAAGAATAACGTATAACGTATAACGTATAACGTATAACGTATAACGTATAACGTATAACGAATAACGTATGACGTATAACGTATGACGTATAACGTATAACGTATAACGTATGACGTATAACGTATAACGTACAACGCATAACGTATAACGTATAACGTATAACGTATAACGTACAACGTATAACGTATAACGTATAACGTATAGCATGTAACGTATAACTTATCACGTATAACGTATAACGTATAAAGTATAACGTATAACGTATAACGTATAACGTATAACGTATAACGTATAACGTATAACGTATAACGTATAACGTATAACGTATAACGTATAACGTATGACGTATAACGTATAACGTATAACGTATAACGTATAAAGAATAACGTATAACGTATAACGTATAACTTATCACGTATAACGTATAAAGTATAACGCATAACGTATAACGTATAACGTATAACCTATGACGTATAACGAATAACGTATGACGTATAACGTATGACGTATAACGTATAACGTATAACGTATAACGTATAACGTATAACGTATAACGTATAACGTATAACGTACAACGTATAACGTATAACGTATAACGTATAACGTATAACGTATAACGTAGAACGTATAACGTATAACGTATAACGTATAACGTATAACGTATAACGTATAACGTATCACGTATCACGAATAACGTAATACGTATAACGAATAACGTAAAACGTATGAAGCATTACATATTACGTATAACGTATAGCGTATAACGTATAACGTATAGCGTATAACGTATAACGTATAACGTATAACGTATACCGTATAACGTATAACGTATAACGTATAACGTACAACGTATCAAGAATAACGTAAAACGTATAATGCAAAACGTATAACGTATAACGTGTAACGAAGAACGTATAACGAATGTCGTAAAACGTATTACGTATTACATATTTCGTATAACGTATAACGTATAAAGTATAACGTATAACGTATAACGTATAACGTATAACGTATGACGTATAACGTATAACATATAACGTATAACGTATAAAGAATAACGTATAAAGTATAACGTATAACGTGTAACGTATAACGTATAACGAACAACGTATGACGTATAACGTATGACGTATAACGTATAACGTATTACTTATAACGTATAACGTATAACGTACAACGTATAACGTATAACGTATAACGTATAGCATGTAACGTATAACTTATCACGTATAACGTATAACGTATAACGTATAACGTATAACGTATAACGTATAACGTATAACGTATAACTAATAACGTATAACGTATAACGTATAACGTATAACGTATAACGTATAACGTCTAACGTATAACGTATAACGTATAACGTATAACGTATAACGTATAACGTATAACGTATAACGTATAACGTATAACGTATAACATCTAACGTATAACGTGTAACGTATAACGTATAACGTATAACGTATAACGTATAACGTATAACGTATAACGTATAACGTATAACGTATAACGTATAACGTATAACGTATGACGTATAACGTATAACGTATAACGTATAACGTATAAAGAATAACGTATAACGTATAACGTATAACGTATAACGTATAACGTATAACGTATAACGAATAACGTATGACGTATAACGAATGACGTATAACGTATAACGTATAACGTATGACGTATAACGTATAACTTACAACGTATAACGTATAACGTATAACGTATAACGTATAACGTATAACGTACAACGTATAACGTATAACGTATAACGTATAGCATGTAACGTATAACGTATAACGTATAACGTATAACGTATAACGTATAACGTATGACGTATATCGTATAACGTATAACGTATAACGTATAAAGAATAACGTATAACGTATAACGTATAGCGTATAACGTATAACGTAAAACGAATAACGTATGACGTATAACGTATGACGTATAACGTATAACGTATAACGTACAACGTATAACGTATAACGTATAACGTACAACGTATAACGTATAACGTATAACGTATAGCATATAACGTATAACGTATAACGTATAACGTATAACGTATAACGTATAACGTATAACGTATAACGTATAACGTATAACGTATAACGTAGAACGTATAACGTATCAGGTATAACGTATTACGAATTACGTATAACGTATAACGTATAACGCATAACGTATAACGTGTAACGTATAACGTATAACGTATAACGTATAACGTATAACGTATAACGTATAACGTATAACGTATAACGTATAACGTATAACGTATAACGTATAACGTATAACGTATAACGTGTAACGTATAACGTATAACGTATAACGTATAGCATGTAACGTATAACGTATAACGTATAACGTATAACGTATAACATATAACGTATAACGTATAACGTATAACGTATAACGTATAACGTATAACGTATAACGTATTACGTATAACGTATAACGTATAACGTATACCGTATAACGTATAACGTATAACGTATAACGTATCACGAATAACGTAAAACGTATAACGCATAACGTATAACGTATAACTTGTAACGAAGAACGTATAACGAATATCGTAAAACGTATTACGTATTACATATTTCGAATAACGTATAACGTGTATCGTATAACTTATGACGTATAACTTATAAGGTATAACGTATAACGTATAACGTATAACGTATAACGTATAACGTCTAACGTATAACGTATAACGTATAACGTATAACGTATAACGTATAACGTATAACGTATAACGTATAACGTATAACGTATTACGTATAACGTATAACGTATAACGTATAACGTATAACGTATAACGTATAACGTATAACGTATAACGCATAACGTATAACGTATAACGAATAACGTATAACGTATAACGTATAACGTTTCACGTATAACGTATAACGTATAACGTATAACGTATAACGTATAACGTATAACGTATGATGTATAACGTATAACGTATAACGTATAACGTATAAAGAATAACGTATAACGTATAACGTATAACGTATAACGTATAACGTATAACGTATAACGTATAACGAATAACGTATGACGTATAACGTATGACGTATAACGTATAACGTATAACGTATAACGTATAACGTATAACGTACAACGTATAACGTATAACGTATAACGTATAGCATGTAACGTATAACTTATCACGTATAACGTATAACGTATAACGTATAACGTATAACGTATAACGTATGACGTATAACGTATAACGTATAACGTGTAACGTATAAAGAATAACGTATAACGTATAACGTATAACTATTCACGTATAACGTGTAATGTATAACGTATAACGTATTACGTATAACGTATATCGTATAACGTATAACGTATAACGTATAACGTGTAACGTATAACGTATAACGTATAACGTATAACGTATAACGTATAACGTATAACGTATAACGTATAACGTATGACGTATAACGTATAACGTATAACGTATAACGTATAAAGAATAACGTATAACGTATAACGTATAACGTATAACGTATAACGTATAACGTATAACGAACAACGTATGACGTATAACGTATGACGTATAACGTATAACGTATAACTTATAACGTATAACGTATAACGTACAACGTATAACGTATAACGTATAACGTATAGCATGTAACGTATAACTTATCACGTATAACGTATAACGTATAACGTATAACGTATAACGTATAACGTATAACGTATAACGTATAACTAATAACGTATAACGTATAACGTATAACGTATAACGTATAACGTATAACGTATAACGTCTAACGTATAACGTATAACGTATAACGTATAACGTATAACGTATAACGTATAAAGAATAACGTATAACGTATAACGTATAACGTATAACGTATAACGTATAACGTATAACGAATAACGTATGACGTATAACGTATGACGTATAACGTATAACGTATAACGTATGACGTATAACGTATAACGTATAACGTATAACGTATAACGTATAACGTATAACGTATGACGTACAACGTATAACGTATAACGTATAACGTATAAAGAATAACGTATAACGTATAACGTATAACGTATAACGTATAACGTATAACGTATAACGTATAACGAATAACGTATGACGTATAACGAATGACGTATAACGTATAACGTATAACGTATGACGTATAACGTATAACGTACAACGTATAACGTATAACGTATAACGTATAACGTATAACGTATAACGTATAACGTATAACGTACAACGTATAACGTATAACGTATAACGTATAGCATGTAACGTATAACGTATAACGTATAACGTATAACGTATAACGTATAACGTATGACGTATAACGTATAACGTATAACGTATAACGTATAAAGAATAACGTATAACGTATAACGTATAACGTATAACGTATCACGTAAAACGAATAACGTATGACGTATAACGTATGACGTATAACGTATAACGTATAACGTACAACGTATAACGTATAACGTATAACGTACAACGTATAACGTATAACGTATAACGTATAGCATATAACGTATAACGTATAACGTATAACGTATAACGTATAACGTATAACGTATAACGTATAACGTATAACGTAGAACGTATAACGTATAACGTATAACGTATAACGCATAACGTATAACGTGTAACGTACAACGTATAACGTATAACGTATAACGTATAACGTATAACGTATAACGTATAACGTATAACGTATAACGCATAACGTATAACGTATAACGTATAACCTTTGACGTATAACGTATAACGTATAACGTATAACGTATAACGTATAACGTATAACGTATAACGTATAACGTATAACGTATAACGTATAACGTATAACGTATAACGTATAACGTATAACGTATAACGTATAACGTATAACGTATAACGTATAACGTATATCGTATAACGTATAACGTATAACGTATAACGTATAACGTGTAACGTATAACGTATAACGTATAACGTATAACGTATAGCATGTAACGTATAACGTATAACGTATAACGTATAACGTATAACATATAACGTATAACGTATAACGTATAACGTATAACGTATAACGTATAACGTATAACGTATAACGTATAACGTGTAACGTATAACGTATAACGTATACCGTATAACGTATAACGTATAACGTATAACGTATCACGAATAACGTAAAACGTATAACGCATAACGTATAACGTATAACTTGTAACGAAGAACGTATAACGAATATCGTAAAACGTATTACGTATTACATATTTCGAATAACGTATAACGTGTATCGTATAACTTATGACGTATAACTTATAAGGTATAACGTATAACGTATAACGTATAACGTATAACGTATAACGTCTAACGTATAACGTATAACGTATAACGTATAACGTATAACGTATAACGTATAACGTATAACGTATAACGTATTACGTATAACGTATAACGTATAACGTATAACGTATAACGTATAACGTATAACGTATAACGTATAACGCATAACGTATAACGTACAACGAATAACGTATAACGTATAACGTATAACGTTTCACGTATAACGTATAACGTATAACGTATAACGTATAACGTATAACGTATAACGTATAACGTATGATGTATAACGTATAACGTATAACATATAATGTATAAAGAATAACGTATAACGTATAACGTATAACGTATAACGTATAACGTATAACGTATGACGAATAACGTATGACGTATAACGTATGACGTATAACGTATAACGTATAACGTATAACGTATAACGTATAACGTATAACGTACAACGTATAACGTATAACGTATAACGTATAGCATGTAACGTATAACTTATCACGTATAACGCATAACGTATAACGTATAACGTATAACGTATAACGTATGACGTATAACGTATAACGTATAACGTGTAACGTATAAAGAATAACGTATAACGTATAACGTATAACTATTCACGTATAACGTGTAACGTATAACGTATAACGTATTACGTATAACGTATATCGTATAACGTATAACGTATAACGTATAACGTATAACGTATAACGTGTAACGTATAACGTATAACGTATAACGTATAACGTATAACGTATAACGTATAACGTATAACGTATAACGTATGACGTATAACGTATAACGTATAACGTATAACGTATAAAGAATAACGTATAACGTATAACGTATAACGTATAACGTATAACGTATAACGTATAACGAATAACGTATGACGTATAACGTATGACGTATAACGTATAACGTATAACGTATGACGTATAACGTATAACGTACAACTTATCACGTATAACGTATAAAGTATAACGCATAACGTATAACGTATAACGTATAACCTATGACGTATAACGTATAACGTATAACGTATAACGTATAACGTATAACGTATAACGTATAACGTATAACGTATAACGTAAAACGAATAACGTATGACGTATAACGTATGACGTATAACGTATAACGTATAACGTACAACGTATAACGTATAACGTATAACGTATAACGTATAACGTACAACGTATAACGTACAACGTATAACGTATAACGTATAACGTATAACGTATAACGTATAACGTACAACGTATAACGTATAACGTATAACGTATAGCATGTAACGTATAACGTATAACGTATAACGTATAACGTATAACGTATAACGTATGACGTATAACGTATAACGTATAACGTATAACGTATAAAGAATAACGTATAACGTATAACGTATAACGTATAACGTATCACGTAAAACGAATAACGTATGACGTATAACGTATGACGTATAACGTATAACGTATAACGTACAACGTATAACGTATAACGTATAACGTACAACGTATAACGTATAACGTATAACGTATAGCATATAACGTATAACGTATAACGTATAACGTATAACGTATAACGTATAACGTATAACGTATAACGTATAACGTATAACGTAGAACGTATAACGTATAACGTATAACGTATAACGCATAACGTATAACGTGTAACGTACAACGTATAACGTATAACGTATAACGTATAACGTATAACGTATAACGTATAACGTATAACGTATAACGCATAACGTATAACGTATAACGTATAACCTTTGACGTATAACGTATAACGTATAACGTATAACGTATAACGTATAACGTATAACGTATAACGTATAACGTATAACGTATAACGTATAACGTATAACGTATAACGTATAACGTATAACGTATAACGTATAACGTATAACGTATAACGTATAACGTATAACGTATAACGTATAACGTATAACGTATAACGTATAACGTATAACGTATAACGTGTAACGTATAACGTATAACGTATAACGTATAACGTATAGCATGTAACGTATAACGTATAACGCATAACGTATAACGTATAACATATAACGTATAACGTATAACGTATAACGTATAACGTATAACGTATAACGTATAACGTATAACGTGTAACGTATAACGTATAACGTATACCGTATAACGTATAACGTATAACGTATAACGTATCACGAATAACGTAAAACGTATAACGCATAACGTATAACGTATAACTTGTAACGAAGAACGTATAACGAATATCGTAAAACGTATTACGTATTACATATTTCGAATAACGTATAACGTGTATCGTATAACTTATGACGTATAACTTATAAGGTATAACGTATAACGTATAACGTATAACGTATAACGTATAACGTACAACGTATAACGTATAACGTATAACGTATAGCATGTAACGTATAACTTATCACGTATAACGTATAACGTATAACGTATAACGTATAACGTATAACGTATAACGTATAACGTATGACGTATAACGTATAACGTATAACGTATAACCTTTGACGTATAACGTATAACGTATAACGTATAACGTATAACGTATAACGTATAACGTATAACGTATAACGTATGACGTATAACGTATAACGTATAACGTATAACGTATAAAGAATAACGTATAACGTATAACGTATAACGTATAACGTATAACGTATAACGTCTAACGTATAACGTATAACGTATAACGTATAACGTATAACGTATAACGTATAACGTATAACGTATAACGTATAACGTATAACATCTAACGTATAACGTGTAACGTATAACGTATAACGTATAACGTATAACGTAAAACGAATAACGTATGACGTATAACGTATGACGTATAACGTATAACGTATAACGTACAACGTATAACGTATAACGTATAACGTATAACGTATAACGTACAACGTATAACGTATAACGTATAACGTATAGCATATAACGTATAACGTATAACGTATAACGTATAACGTATAGCATGTAACGTATAACGTATAACGTATAACGTATAACGTATAACGTATAACGTATGACGTATAACGTATAACGTATAACGTATAACGTATAAAGAATAACGTATAACGTATAACGTATAACGTATAACGTATAACGTAAAGCGTATAACGTATAACGTATAACCTTTGACGTATAACGTATAACGTATAACGTATAACGTATAACGTATAACGTATAACGTATAACGTATAACGTATAACGTATAACGTATAACGTATAACGTATAACGTATAACGTATAACGTATAACGTATAACGTATAACGTATAACGTATAACGTATAACGTACAACGTATAACGTATAACGTATAACGTATAGCATGTAACGTATAACTTATCACGTATAACGTATAACGTATAACGTATAACGTATAACGTATAACGTATAACGTATAACGTATAACGTATGACGTATAACGTATAACGTATAACGTATAACCTTTGACGTATAACGTATAACGTATAACGTATAACGTATAACGTATAACGTATAACGTATAACGTATGACGTATAACGTATAACGTATAACGTATAACGTATAAAGAATAACGTATAACGTATAACGTATAACGTATAACGTATAACGTATAACGTATAACGAACAACGTATGACGTATAACGTATGACGTATAACGTATAACGTATAACTTATAACGTATAACGTATAACGTACAACGTATAACGTATAACGTATAACGTATAGCATGTAACGTATAACTTATCACGTATAACGTATAACGTATAACGTATAACGTATAACGTATAACGTATAACGTATAACTAATAACGTATAACGTATAACGTATAACGTATAACGTATAACGTATAACGTATAACGTCTAACGTATAACGTATAACGTATAACGTATAACGTATAACGTATAACGTATAACGTATAACGTATAACGTATAACGTATAACGTATAACATCTAACGTATAACGTGTAACGTATAACGTATAACGTATAACGTATAACGTATAACGTATAACGTATAACGTATAACGTATAACGTATAACGTATAACGTATAACGTATAACGTATAACGTATGACGTACAACGTATAACGTATAACATATAACGTATAAAGAATAACGTATAACGTATAACGTATAACGTATAACGTATAACGTATAACGTATAACGTATAACGAATAACGTATGACGTATAACGAATGACGTATAACGTATAACGTATAACGTATGACGTATAACGTATAACGTACAACGTATAACGTATAACGTATAACGTATAACGTATAACGTATAACGTACAACGTATAACGTATAACGTATAACGTATAGCATGTAACGTATAACGTATAACGTATAACGTATAACGTATAACGTATAACGTATGACGTATAACGTATAACGTATAACGTATAACGTATAAAGAATAACGTATAACGTATAACGTATAACGTATAACGTATCACGTAAAACGAATAACGTATGACGTATAACGTATGACGTATAACGTATAACGTATAACGTACAACGTATAACGTATAACGTATAACGTACAACGTATAACGTATAACGTATAACGTATAGCATATAACGTATAACGTATAACGTATAACGTATAACGTATAACGAATAACGTATAACGTATAACGTATAACGTAGAACGTATAACGTATAACGTATAACGTATAACGCATAACGTATAACGTGTAACGTACAACGTATAACGTATAACGTATAACGTATTACGTATAACGTATAACGTATAACGTATAACGTATAACGCATAACGTATAACGTATAACGTATAACCTTTGACGTATAACGTATAACGTATAACGTATAACGTATAACGTATAACGTATAACGTATAACGTATAACGTATAACGTATAACGTATAACGTATAACGTATAACGTATAACGTATAACGTATAACGTATAACGTATAACGTATAACGTATAACGTATAACGTATAACGTATAACGTATAACGTATAACGTATAACGTATAACGTATAACGTGTAACGTATAACGTATAACGTATAACGTATAACGTATAGCATGTAACGTATAACGTATAACGCATAACGTATAACGTATAACATATAACGTATAACGTATAACGTATAACGTATAACGTATAACGTATAACGTATAACGTATAACGTGTAACGTATAACGTATAACGTATACCGTATAACGTATAACGTATAACGTATAACGTATCACGAATAACGTAAAACGTATAACGCATAACGTATAACGTATAACTTGTAACGAAGAACGTATAACGAATATCGTAAAACGTATTACGTATTACATATTTCGAATAACGTATAACGTGTATCGTATAACTTATGACGTATAACTTATAAGGTATAACGTATAACGTATAACGTATAACGTATAACGTATAACGTACAACGTATAACGTATAACGTATAACGTATAGCATGTAACGTATAACTTATCACGTATAACGTATAACGTATAACGTATAACGTATAACGTATAACGTATAACGTATAACGTATGACGTATAACGTATAACGTATAACGTATAACCTTTGACGTATAACGTATAACGTATAACGTATAACGTATAACGTATAACGTATAACGTATAACGTATAACGTATGACGTATAACGTATAACGTATAACGTATAACGTATAAAGAATAACGTATAACGTATAACGTATAACGTATAACGTATAACGTATAACGTATAACGAACAACGTATGACGTATAACGTATGACGTATAACGTATAACGTATAACTTATAACGTATAACGTATAACGTACAACGTATAACGTATAACGTATAACGTATAGCATGTAACGTATAACTTATCACGTATAACGTATAACGTATAACGTATAACGTATAACGTATAACGTATAACGTATAACTAATAACGTATAACGTATAACGTATAACGTATAACGTATAACGAATAACGTATAACGTCTAACGTATAACGTATAACGTATAACGTATAACGTATAACGTATAACGTATAACGTATAACGTATAACGTATAACGTATAACGTATAACATCTAACGTATAACGTGTAACGTATAACGTATAACGTATAACGTATAACGTATAACGTATAACGTATAACGTATAACGTATAACGTATAACGTATAACGTATAACGTATAACGTATAACGTATAACGTATGACGTACAACGTATAACGTATAACATATAACGTATAAAGAATAACGTATAACGTATAACGTATAACGTATAACGTATAACGTATAACGTATAACGTATAACGAATAACGTATGACGTATAACGAATGACGTATAACGTATAACGTATAACGTATGACGTATAACGTATAACGTACAACGTATAACGTATAACGTATAACGTATAACGTATAACGTATAACGTACAACGTATAACGTATAACGTATAACGTATAGCATGTAACGTATAACGTATAACGTATAACGTATAACGTATAACGTATAACGTATGACGTATAACGTATAACGTATAACGTATAACGTATAAAGAATAACGTATAACGTATAACGTATAACGTATAACGTATCACGTAAAACGAATAACGTATGACGTATAACGTATGACGTATAACGTATAACGTATAACGTACAACGTATAACGTATAACGTATAACGTACAACGTATAACGTATAACGTATAACGTATAGCATATAACGTATAACGTATAACGTATAACGTATAACGTATAACGTATAACGTATAACGTATAACGTATAACGTAGAACGTATAACGTATAACGTATAACGTATAACGCATAACGTATAACGTATAACGTATAACGTATAACGTATAACGTATAACGTATAACGTATAACGAATAACGTATGAGGTATAACGTATGACGTATAACGTATGACGTATAACGTATAACGTATAACGTATAACGTATAACGTATAACGTATAACGTATAACGTACAACGTATAACGTATAACGTATAACGTATAACGTATAACGTATAACGTAAAACGTATAACGTATAACGTATAACGTATAACGTATAACGTATAACGTATAACGTATAACGTATAACGTATAACGTATAACGTATAACGTATAACGTATAACGTCTAACGTATAACGTATAACGTATAACGTATAACGTATAACGTATAACGTATAACGTATAACGTATAACGTATAACGTATAACGTATAACGTATAACGTATAACGTATAACGTATAACGTCTAACGTATAACGTATAACGTATAACGTATAACGTATAACGTATAACGTATAACGTATAACGTATAACGTATAACGTATAACGTATAACGTATAACGTATAACGTATAACGTATAACGTATAACGTATAACGTATAACGTATAACGTATAACGTATAACGTATAACGTATAACGTATGCCGTATAACGTATAACGTATAACGTATCACGTATCACGAATAACGTAATACGTATAACGAATAACGTAAAACGTATGAAGCATTACATATTACGTATAACGTATAGCGTATAACGTATAACGTATAGCGTATAACGTATAACGTATAACGTATAACGTATAACGTATACTGTATAACGTATAACGTATAACGTATAACGTATAACGTATCACGAATAACGTAAAACGTATAATGCAAAACGTATAACGTATAACGTGTAACGAAGAACGTATAACGAATATCGTAAAACGTATTACGTATTACATATTTCGTATAACGTATAACGTATAAAGTATAACGTATAACGTATAACGTATAACGTATGACGTATAACGTATAACATATAACGTATAACGTATAAAGAATAACGTATAACGTATAACGTATAACGTGTAACGTATAACGTATAACTTATAACGTATAACGTATAACGTACAACGTAAAACGTATAACGTATAACGTATAGCATGTAACGTATAACTTATCACGTATAACGTATAACGTATAACGTATAACGTATAACGTATAACGTATAACGTATAACGTATAACTAATAACGTATAACGTATAACGTATAACGTATAACGTATAACGTATAACGTCTAACGTATAACGTATAACGTATAACGTATAACGTATAACGTATAACGTATAACGTATAACGTATAACGTATAACGTATAACATCTAACGTATAACGTGTAACGTATAACGTATAACGTATAACGTATAACGTAAAACGAATAACGTATGACGTATAACGTATGACGTATAACGTATAACGTATAACGTACAACGTATAACGTATAACGTATAACGTATAACGTATAACGTACAACGTATAACGTATAACGTATAACGTATAGCATATAACGTATAACGTATAACGTATAACGTATAACGTATAGCATGTAACGTATAACGTATAACGTATAACGTATAACGTATAACGTATAACGTATGACGTATAACGTATAACGTATAACGTATAACGTATAAAGAATAACGTATAACGTATAACGTATAACGTATAACGTATAACGTAAAACGTATAACGTATAACGTATAACCTTTGACGTATAACGTATAACGTATAACGTATAACGTATAACGTATAACGTATAACGTATAACGTATAACGTATAACGTATAACGTATAACGTATAACGTATAACGTATAACGTATAACGTATAACGTATAACGTATAACGTATAACGTATAACGTATAACGTATAACGTATAACGTATAACGTATAACGTACAACGTATAACGTATAACGTATAACGTATAGCATGTAACGTATAACTTATCACGTATAACGTATAACGTATAACGTATAACGTATAACGTATAACGTATAACGTATAACGTATGACGTATAACGTATAACGTATAACGTATAACCTTTGACGTATAACGTATAACGTATAACGTATAACGTATAACGTATAACGTATAACGTATAACGTATAACGTATAACGTATAACGTATAACGTATAACGTATTACGTATAACGTATAACGTATAACGTATAACGTATAACGTATAACGTATAACGTATAACGTATAACGTATAACGTATAACGTATAACGTATAACGTATAACGTATTACGTATAACGTATAACGTATAACGTATAACGTATAACGTATAACGTATAACGTATAACGTATAACGTATAACGTATAACGTATAACGTATAACGTATAACGTATAACGTATAACGTATAACGTATAACGTGTAACGTATAACGTATAACGTATAACGTATAACGTATAGCATGTAACGTATAACGTATAACGTATAACGTATAACGTATAACATATAACGTATACCGTATGACGTATAACGTATAACGTATAACGTATCACGAATAACGTAAAACGTATAACGCATAACGTATAACGTATAACGTGTAACGAAGAACGTATAACGAATATCGTAAAACGTATTACGTATTACATATTTCGAATAACGTATAACGTGTATCGTATAACTTATGACGTATAACTTATAAGGTATAACGTATAACGTATAACGTATAACGTGTAACGTATAACGTATAACGTATAACGTCTAACGTATAACGTATAACGTATAACGTATAACGTATAACGTATAACGTATAACGTATAACGTATAACGTATTACGTATAACGTATAACGTATAACGTATAACGTATAACGTATAACGTATAACGTATAACGTATAACGCATAACGTATAACGTCTAACGTATAACGTATAACGTATAACGTATAACGTATAACGTATAACGTATAACGTATAACGTATAACGTATAACGTATAACGTATAACGTATAACGTATAACGTATAACGTATAACGTATAACGTATAACGTATAACGTACAACGTATAACGTATAACGTATAACGTATAGCATGTAACGTATAACTTATCACGTATAACGTATAACGTATAACGTATAACGTATAACGTATAACGTATAACGTATAACGTATGACGTATAACGTATAACGTATAACGTATAACCTTTGACGTATAACGTATAACGTATAACGTATAACGTATAACGTATAACGTATAACGTATAACGTATAACGTATAACGTATAACGTATTACGTATAACGTATAACGTATAACGTATAACGTATAACGTATAACGAACAACGTATGACGTATAACGTATGACGTATATCGTATAACGTATAACTTATAACGTATAACGTATAACGTACAACGTATAACGTATAACGTATAACGTATAGCATGTAACGTATAACTTATCACGTATAACGTATAACGTATAACGTATAACGTATAACGTATAACGTATAACGTTTAACGTATAACTAATAACGTATAACGTATAACGTATAACGTATAACGTATAACGTATAACGTCTAACGTATAACGTATAACGCATGACGTATAACGTATAACGTATAACGTATAACGTATAACGTATAACGTATAACGTATAACGTATAACATCTAACGTGTAACGTGTAACGTATAACGTATAACGTATAACGTATAACGTATAACGTATAACGTATAACGTATAACGTATAACGTATGACGTATAACGTATTACGTATAACGTATAACGTATAAGGAATAACGTATAACGTATAACGTATAACGTATAACGTATAACGTATAACGTATAACGAATAACGTATGACGTATAACGAATGACGTATAACGTATAACGTATAACGTATAACGTATAACGTATAACGTATAACGTATAACGTATAACGTATAACGTATAACGTATAACGTATAACTAATAACGTATAACGTATAACGTATAACGTATAACGTATAACGTATAACTAATAACGTATAACGTATAACGTATAACGTATAACGTATAACGTATAACGTCTAACGTATAACGTATAACGCATGACGTATAACGTATAACGTATAACGTATAACGTATAACGTATAACGTATAACGTATAACATCTAACGTGTAACGTGTAACGTATAACGTATAACGTATAACGTATAACGTATAACGTATAACGTATAACGTATAACGTATAACGTATGACGTATAACGTATTACGTATAACGTATAACGTATAAGGAATAACGTATAACGTATAACGTATAACGTATAACGTATAACGTATAACGTATAACGAATAACGTATGACGTATAACGAATGACGTATAACGTATAACGTAAAACGTATAACATCTAACGTGTAACGTGTAACGTATAACGTATAACGTATAACGTATAACGTATAACGTATAACGTATAACGTATAACGTATAACGTATGACGTATAACGTATTACGTATAACGTATAACGTATAAGGAATAACGTATAACGTATAACGTATAACGTATAACGTATAACGTATAACGTATAACGAATAACGTATGACGTATAACGAATGACGTATAACGTATAACGTATAACGTATAACGTATAACGTATAACGTATAACGTATAACGTATAACGTATAACGTATAACGTATAACGTATAACTAATAACGTATAACGTATAACGTATAACGTATAACGTATAACGTATAACTAATAACGTATAACGTATAACGTATAACGTATAACGTATAACGTATAACGTATAACGTATAACGTATAACGTATAACGTATAAAGAATAACGTATAACGTATAACGTATAACGTAGAACGTATAACGTATAACGTATAACGAATAACGTATGACGTATAACGTATGACGTATAACGTATAACGTATAACGTATGACGTATAACGTATAACGTACAACGTATAACGTATAACGTATAACGTATAACGTATAACGTACAACGTATAACGTATAACGTATAACGTATAGCATGTAACGTATAACTTATCACGTATAACGTATAAAGTATAACGTATAACGTATAACGTATAACGTATAACGTATAACGTATAACGTATAACGTATAACGTATAACGTATAACGTATAACGTATAACGTATAACGTATAACGTATAACGTCTAACGTATAACGTATAACGTATAACGTATAACGTATAACGTATAACGTATAACGTATAACGTATAACGTATAACGTATAACGTATAACGTATAACGTATAACGTATAACGTATGACGTATATCGTATAACGTATAACGTATAACGTATAAAGAATAACGTATAACGTATAACGTATAACTTATCACGTATAACGTATAAAGTATAACGCATAACGTATAACGTATAACGTATAACCTATGACGTATAACGTATAACGTATAACGTATAACGTGCAACGTATAACGTATAACGTATAACGTATAACGTAAAACGTATATCGTATAACGTATAACGTATAACGTATAACGTATAACGTATAACGTATAACGTATAACGTATAACGTATAACGTATAACGTATAACGTATAACGTATGCCGTATAACGTATAACGTATAACGTATCACGTATCACGAATAACGTAATACGTATAACGAATAACGTAAAACGTATGAAGCATTACATATTACGTATAACGTTTAGCGTATAACGTATAACATATAGCGTATAACGTATAACGTATAACGTATAACGTATACCGTATAACGTATAACGTATAACGTATAACGTATAACGTATAACGTATAACGTATAACGTATAACGTATAACGTATAACGTACAACGTATAACGTATAACGTATAACGTATAGCATGTAACGTATAACTTATCACGTATAACGTACAACGTATAACGTATAACGTATAACGTATAACGTATAACGTATAACGTATGACGTATAACGTATAACGTATAACGTATAACCTTTGACGTATAACGTATAACGTATAACGTATAACGTATAACGTATAACGTATAACGTATAACGTATAACGTATAACGTATAACGTATTACGTATAACGTATAACGTATAACGTATAACGTATAACGTATAACGTATAACGTATAACGTATAACGTATAACGTATAACGTATAACGTATAACGTATAACGTATAACGTGTAACGTATAACGTGTAACGTATAACGTATAACGTATAACGTATAACGTATAGCATGTAACGTATAACGTATAACGTATAACGTATAACGTATAACATATAACGTATAACGTATAACGTATAACGTATAACGTATAACGTATAACGTATAACGTATAACGTATAACGTATAACGTATAACGTATACCGTATGACGTATAACGTATAACGTATAACGTATAACGTATAACGTCTAACGTATAACGTATAACGTATAACGTATAACGTATAACGTATAACGTATAACGTATAACGTATAACGTATTACGTATAACGTATAACGTATAACGTATAACGTATAACGTATAACGAACAACGTATGACGTATAACGTATGACGTGTATCGTATAACGTATAACTTATAACGTATAACGTATAACGTACAACGTATAACGTATAACGTATAACGTATAGCATGTAACGTATAACTTATCACGTATAACGTATAACGTATAACGTATAGCGTATAATGTATAACGTATAACGTATAACTAATAACGTATAACGTATAACGTATAACGTATAACGTATAACGTATAACGTCTAACGTATAACGTATAACGCATAACGTATAACGTATAACGTATAACGTATAACGTATAACGTATAACGTATAACGTATAACATCTAACGTATAACGTGTAACGTATAACGTATAACGTATAACGTATAACGTATAACGTATAACGTATAACGTATAACGTATAACGTATAACGTATGACGTATAACGTATTACGTATAACGTATAACGTATAAAGAATAACGTATAACGTATAACGTATAACGTATAACGTATAACGTATAACGTATAACGAATAACGTATGACGTATAACGAATGACGTATAACGTATAACGTATAACGTATAACGTATAACGTATAACGTATAACGTATAACGTATAACGTATAACGTATAACGTATAACGTATAACGTATAACGTATAACTAATAACGTATAACGTATAACGTATAACGTATAACGTATAGCGTATAACTAATAACGTATAACGTATAACGTATAACGTATAACGTATAACGTATAACGTATAACGTATAACGTATAACGTATAAAGAATAACGTATAACGTATAACGTATAACGTAGAACGTATAACGTATAACGTATAACGAATAACGTATGACGTATAACGTATGACGTATAACGTATAACGTATAACGTATGACGTATAACGTATAACGTACAACGTATAACGTATAACGTATAACGTATAACGTATAACGTACAACGTATAACGTATAACGTATAACGTATAGCATGTAACGTATAACTTATCACGTATAACGTATAAAGTATAACGCATAACGTATAACGTATAACGTATAACCTATGACGTATAACGTACAACGTATAACGTATAACGTACAACGTATAACGTATAACGTATAACGTATAGCATGTAACGTATAACTTATCACGTATAACGTATAACGTATAAAGTATAACGTATAACGTATAACGTATAACGTATAACGTATAACGTATAACGTATAACGTATAACGTATAACGTATAACGTATAACGTATAACGTATAACGTCTAACGTATAACGTATAACGTATAACGTATAACGTATAACGTATAACGTATAACGTATAACGTATAACGTATAACGTATAACGTATGACGTATAACGTATTACGTATAACGTATAACGTATAAAGAATAACGTATAACGTATAACGTATAACTTATCACGTATAACGTATAACGTATAACGTATAACGTATAACGTATAACGTATAACGTATAACGTATAACGTATAACGTATAACGTATAACGTATAACGTATAACGTATAACGTATAACGTATAACGTATATCGTATAACGTATAACGTATAACATATAACGTGTAACGTATAACGTATAACGTATAACGTATAAAGAATAACGTATAACGTATAACGTATAACTTATCACGTATAACGTATAAAGTATAACGCATAACGTATAACTTATAACGTATAACCTATGACGTATAACGTATAACGTACAACGTATAACGTATAACGTATAACGTATAACGTATAACGTATAACGTATAACGTATAACGTATAACGTATAACGTATAACGTATAACGTATCACGAATAACGTAAAACGTATAATGCAAAACGTATAACGTATAACGTGTAACGAAGAACGTATAACGGATATCGTAAAACGTATTACGTATTACATATTTCGTATAACGTATAACGTATAAAGTATAACGTATAACGTATAACGAATAACGTATGACGTATAACGTATAACATATAACGTATAACGTATAAAGAATAACGTATAACGTATAACGTATAACGTGTAACGTATAACGTATAACGAACAACGTATGACGTATAACGTATGACGTATAACGTATAACGTATAACGTATATCGTATAACGTATAACGTATAACATATAACGTGTAACGTATAACGTATAACGTATAACGTATAAAGAATAACGTATAACGTATAACGTATAACTTATCACGTATAACGTATAAAGTATAACGTATAACGTATAACTTATAACGTATAACCTATGACGTATAACGTATAACGTATAACGTATAACGTATAACGTATAACGTATAACGTATAACGTATAACGTATAACGAATAACGTATGACGTATAACGTATGACGTATAACATATAACGTATAACGTATAACGTATAACGTAAAACGTACAACGTATAACGTATAACGTATAACGTATAACGTATAACGTATAACGTATAACGTACAACGTATAACGTATAACGTATAACGTATAACGTATAACGTATAACGTATAACGTATAACGTATAACGTATAACGTATAACGTATGCCGTATAACGTATAACGTATAACGTATCACGTATCACGAATAACGTAATACGTATAACGAATAACGTAAAACGTATGAAGCATTACATATTACGTATAACGTATAGCGTATAACGTATAACGTAAAGCGTATAACGTATAACGTATAACGTATAACGTATACCGTATAACGTATAACGTATAACGTATAACGTATAACGTATCACGAATAACGTAAAACGTATAATGCAAAACGTATAACGTATAACGTGTAACGAAGAACGTATAACGAATATCGTAAAACGTATTACGTATTACATATTTCGTATAACGTATAACGTGTAAAGTATAACGTATAACGTATAACGAATAACGTATGACGTATAACGTATAACATATAACGTATAACGTATAAAGAATAACGTATAACGTATAACGTATAACGTGTAACGTATAACGTATAACGAACAACGTATGACGTATAACGTATGACGTATAACGTATAACGTATAACTTATAACGTATAACGTATAACGTACAACGTATAACGTATAACGTATAACGTATAGCATGTAACGTATAACTTATCACGTATAACGTATAACGTATAACGTATAACGTATAACGTATAACGTATAACGTATAACGTATAACTAATAACGTATAACGTATAACGTATAACGTATAACGTATAACGTATAACGTATAACGTCTAACGCATAACGTATAACGTATAACGTATAACGTATAACGTATAACGTATAACGTATAACGTATAACGTATAACGTATAACGTATAACATCTAACGTATAACGTGTAACGTATAACGTATAACGTATAACGTATAACGTATAACGTATAAAGAATAACGTATAACGTATAACGTATAACGTATAACGTATAACGTATAACGTATAACGAATAACGTATGACGTATAACGAATGACGTATAACGTATAACGTATAACGTATGACGTATAACGTATAACGTACAACGTATAACGTATAACGTATAACGTATAACGTATAACGTATAACGTACAACATATAACGTATAACGTATAACGTATAGCATGTAACGTATAACGTATAACGTATAACGTATAACGTATAACGTATGACGTATAACGTATAACGTATAACGTATAACGTATAAAGAATAACGTATAACGTATAACGTATAACGTATAACCTAAAACGGATAACGTATGACGTATAACGTATGACGTATAACGTATAACGTATAACGTACAACGTATAACGTATAACGTATAACGTACAACGTATAACGTATAACGTATAACGTATAGCATATAACGTATAACGTATAACGTATAACGTATAACGTATAACGTATAACGTATAACGTATAACGTATAACGTATAACGTATAACGTATAACGTATAACGTAGAACGTATAACGTATCAGGTATAACGTATTACGAATTACGTATAACGTATAACGTATAACGCATAACGTATAACGTGTAACGTACAACGTATAACGTATAACGTATAACGTATAACGTATAACGAATAACGTATGACGTATAACGAATGACGTATAACGTATAACGTATAACGTATGACGTATAACGTATAACGTATAACGTATAACGTATAACGTATAACGTATAACGTATAACGTATAACGTATAACGTATAACGTATAACGTATAACGTATAACGTATAACGTATTACGTATAACGTATAACGTATAACGTATAACGTATAACGTATAACGTATAACGTATAACGTATAACGCATAACGTATAACGTATAACGAATAACGTATAACGTATAACGTATAACGTTTCACGTATAACGTATAACGTATAACGTATAACGTATAACGTATAACGTATAACGTATAACGTATAACGTATAACGTATGATGTATAGCGTATAACGTATAACGTATAACGTAAAAAGAATAACGTATAACGTATAACGTATAACGTATAACGTATAACGTATAACGTATAACGAATAACGTATGACGTATAACGTATGACGTATAACGTATAACGTATAACGTATAACGTATAACGTATAACGTACAACGTATAACGTATAACGTATAACGTATAGCATGTAACGTATAACTTATCACGTATAACGTATAACGTATAAAGTATAACGTATAACGTATAACGTATAACGTATAACGTATGACGTATAACGTATGACGTATAACGCATAACGTATAACGTACAACGTATAACGTATAACGTATAACGTACAACGTATAACGTATAACGTATAACGTATAGCATATAACGTATAACGTATAACGTATAACGTATAACGTATAACGTATAACGTATAACGTATAACGTATAACGTATAACGTATAACGTATAACGTAGAACGTATAACGTATCAGGTATAACGTATTACGAATTACGTATAACGTATAACGTATAACGCATAACGTATAACGTGTAACGTACAACGTATAACGTATAACGTATAACGTATTACGTATAACGTAGAACGTATAACGTATCAGGTATAACGTATTACGAATTACGTATAACGTATAACGTATAACGCATAACGTATAACGTGTAACGTACAACGTATAACGTATAACGTATAACGTATAACGTATAACGTATAACCTATAACGTATAACGTATAACGCATAACGTATAACGTATAACGTATAACCTTTGACGTATAACGTATAACGTATAACGTATAACGTATAACGTATAACGTATAACGTATAACGTATAACGTATAACGTATAACGTATAACGTATAACGTATAACGTATAACGTATAACGTATAACGTATAACGTATAACGTATAACGTATAACGTATAACGTATAACGTATAACGTATAACGTATAACGTATAACGTGTAACGTATAACGTATAACGTATAACGTATAACGTATAGCATGTAACGTATAACGTATAACGTATAACGTATAACGTATAACATATAACGTATAACGTATAACGTATAACGTATAACGTATAACGTATAACGTATAACGTATGACGTATAACGTATAACGTATAACGTACAACGTATAACGTATAACGTATAACGTACAACGTATAACGTATAACGTATAACGTATAGCATATAACGTATAACGTATAACGTATAACGTATAACGTATAACGTATAACGTATAACGTATAACGTATGACGTATAACGTATAACGTATAACGTATAACGTATAAAGAATAACGTATAACGTATAACGTATAACTTATCACGTATAACGTACAACGTATAACGTATAACGTATAACGTATAGCATATAACGTATAACGTATAACGTATAACGTATAACGTATAACGTATAACGTATAACGTATAACGTATAACGTATAACGTATAACGTATAACGTAGAACGTATAACGTATCAGGTATAACGTATTACGAATTACGTATAACGTATAACGTATAACGCATAACGTATAACGTGTAACGAACAACGTATAACGTATAACGTATAACGTATAACGTATAACGTAGAACGTATAACGTATCAAGTATAACGTATTACGAATTACGTATAACGTATAACGTATAACGTATAACGCATAACGTATAACGTATAACGAATAACGTATAACGTATAACGTATAACGTTTCACGTATAACGTATAACGTATAACGTATAACGTATAACGTATAACGTATAACGTATAACGTATAACGTATGATGTATAACGTATAACGTATAACGTATAACGTAAAAAGAATAACGTATAACGTATAACGTATAACGTATAACGTATAACGTATAACGTATAACGAATAACGTATGACGTATAACGTATGACGTATAACGTATAACGTATAACGTATAACGTATAACGTATAACGTACAACGTATAACGTATAACGTATAACGTATAACGTATAGCATGTAACGTATAACTTATCACGTATAACGTATAACGTATAAAGTATAACGTATAACGTATAACGTATAACGTATAACGTATAACGTATAGCGTATAACGTATAACGTATAACGTATAACGTATAACGTATAACGTATAACGTCTAACGTATAACGTATAACGTATAACGTATAACGTATAACGTATAACGTATAACGTATAACGTATAACGTATAACGTATAACGTATAACGTATAACGTATAACGTATAACGTATGACGTATAACGTATAACGTATAACGTATAACGTATAAAGAATAACGTATAACGTATAACGTATAACTTATCACGTATAACGTATAAAGTATAACGCATAACGTATAACGTATAACGTATAACCTATGACGTATAACGTATAACGTATAACGTATAACGTATAACGTATAACGTATAACGTATGACGTATAACGTATAACGTATAACGTATAACGTATAAAGAATAACGTATAACGTATAACGTATAACGCATAACGTATAACGTGTAACGTACAACGTATAACGTATAACGTATAACGTATAACGTATAACGTATAACGTATAACGTATAACGTATAACGTATAACGCATAACGTATAACGTATAACGTATAACGTATAACGTATAACGTATAACGTATAACGTATAACGTATAACGTATAACGTATAACGTATAACGTGTAACGTATAACGTATAACGTATAACGTATAACGTATAGCATGTAACGTATAACGTATAACGTATAACGTATAACGTATAACATATAACGTATAACGTATAACGTATAACGTATAACGTATAACGTATAACGTATAACGTATAACGTATAACGTATAACGTATAACGTATGACGTATAACGTATAACGTATAACGTACAACGTATAACGTATAACGTATAACGTACAACGTATAACGTATAACGTATAACGTATAGCATATAACGTATAACGTATAACGTATAACGTATAACGTATAACGTATAACGTATAACGTACAACGTATAACGTATAACGTATAACGTATAACGTATAACGTAGAACGTATAACGTATCAAGTATAACGTATTACGAATTACGTATAACGTATAACGTATAACGCATAACGTATAACGTGTAACGTACAACGTATAACGTATAACGTATAACGTATAACGTATAACGTATAACGTATAACGTATAACGCATAACGTATAACGTATAACGTATAACCTTTGACGTATAACGTATAACGTATAACGTATAACGTATAACGTATAACGTATAACGTATAACGTATAACGTATAACGTATAACGTATAACGTATAACGTATAACGTATAACGTATAACGTATAACGTATAACGTATAACGTATAACGTATAACGTATAACGTATAACGTATAACGTATAACGTATAACGTATAACGTGTAACGTATAACGTATAACGTATAACGTATAACGTATAGCATGTAACGTATAACGTATAACGTATAACGTATAACGTATAACGTATAACATATAACGTATAACGTATAACGTATAACGTATAACGTATAACGTATAACGTATAACGTATAACGTATAACGTATAACGTATACCGTATAACGTATAACGTATAACGTATAACGTATCACGAATAACGTAAAACGTATAACGCATAACGTATAACGTATAACGTGTAACGAAGAACGTATAACGAATATCGTAAAACGTATTACGTATTACATATTTCGAATAACGTATAACGAGTATCGTATAACTTATGACGTATAACTTATAAGGTATAACGTATAACGTATAACGTGTATCGTATAACTTATGACGTATAACTTATAAGGTATAACGTATAACGTATAACGTATAACGTATAACGTATAACGTCTAACGTATAACGTATAACGTATAACGTATAACGTATAACGTATAACGTATAACATATAACGTATAACGTATAACGTATAACGTATAACGTATAACGTATAACCTAAAACGAATAACGTATGACGTATAACGTATGACGTGTAACGTATAACGTATAACGTACAACGTATAACGTATAACGTATAACGTACAACGTATAACGTATAACGTATAACGTATAGCATATAACGTATAACGTATAACGTATAACGTATAACGTATAACGTATAACGTATAACGTATAACGTATAACGTATAACGTATAACGTATAACGTATAACGTAGAACGTATAACGTATCAGGTATAACGTATTACGAATTACGTATAACGTATAACGTATAACGCATAACGTATAACGTGTAACGTACAACGTATAACGTATAACGTATAACGTATAACGTATAACGAATAACGTATGACGTATAACGAATGACGTATAACGTATAACGTATAACGTATGACGTATAACGTATAACGTATAACGTATAACGTATAACGTATAACGTATAACGTATAACGTATAACGTATAACGTATAACGTATAACGTATAACGTATAACGTATAACGTATAACGTATTACGTATAACGTATAACGTATAACGTATAACGTATAACGTATAACGTATAACGTATAACGTATAACGCATAACGTATAACGTATAACGAATAACGTATAACGTATAACGTATAACGTTTCACGTATAACGTATAACGTATAACGTATAACGTATAACGTATAACGTATAACGTATAACGTATGATGTATAGCGTATAACGTATAACGTATAACGTAAAAAGAATAACGTATAACGTATAACGTATAACGTATAACGTATAACGTATAACGTATAACGTATAACGAATAACGTATGACGTATAACGTATGACGTATAACGTATAACGTATAACGTATAACGTATAACGTATAACGTATGACGTATAACGTATAACGTATAACGTATAACGTATAAAGAATAACGTATAACGTATAACGTATAACTTATCACGTATAACGTACAACGTATAACGTATAACGTATAACGTATAGCATATAACGTATAACGTATAACGTATAACGTATAACGTATAACGTATAACGTATAACGTATAACGTATAACGTATAACGTATAACGTATAACGTAGAACGTATAACGTATCAGGTATAACGTATTACGAATTACGTATAACGTATAACGTATAACGCATAACGTATAACGTGTAACGAACAACGTATAACGTATAACGTATAACGTATAACGTATAACGTAGAACGTATAACGTATCAAGTATAACGTATTACGAATTACGTATAACGTATAACGTATAACGTATAACGCATAACGTATAACGTATAACGAATAACGTATAACGTATAACGTATAACGTTTCACGTATAACGTATAACGTATAACGTATAACGTATAACGTATAACGTATAACGTATAACGTATAACGTATGATGTATAACGTATAACGTATAACGTATAACGTAAAAAGAATAACGTATAACGTATAACGTATAACGTATAACGTATAACGTATAACGTATAACGTATAACGAATAACGTATGACGTATAACGTATGACGTATAACGTATAACGTATAACGTATAACGTATAACGTATAACGTACAACGTATAACGTATAACGTATAACGTATAACGTATAGCATGTAACGTATAACTTATCACGTATAACGTATAACGTATAAAGTATAACGTATAACGTATAACGTATAACGTATAACGTATAACGTATAGCGTATAACGTATAACGTATAACGTATAACGTATAACGTATAACGTATAACGTCTAACGTATAACGTATAACGTATAACGTATAACGTATAACGTATAACGTATAACGTATAACGTATAACGTATAACGTATAACGTATAACGTATAACGTATAACGTATAACGTATGACGTATAACGTATAACGTATAACGTATAACGTATAAAGAATAACGTATAACGTATAACGTATAACTTATCACGTATAACGTATAAAGTATAACGCATAACGTATAACGTATAACGTATAACCTATGACGTATAACGTATAACGTATAACGTATAACGTATAACGTATAACGTATAACGTATGACGTATAACGTATAACGTATAACGTATAACGTATAAAGAATAACGTATAACGTATAACGTATAACGCATAACGTATAACGTGTAACGTACAACGTATAACGTATAACGTATAACGTATAACGTATAACGTATAACGTATAACGTATAACGCATAACGTATAACGTATAACGTATAACGTATAACGTATAACGTATAACGTATAACGTATAACGTATAACGTATAACGTATAACGTATAACGTGTAACGTATAACGTATAACCTATAACGTATAACGTATAGCATGTAACGTATAACGTATAACGTATAACGTATAACGTATAACATATAACGTATAACGTATAACGTATAACGTATAACGTATAACGTATAACGTATAACGTATAACGTATAACGTATAACGTATAACGTATGACGTATAACGTATAACGTATAACGTACAACGTATAACGTATAACGTATAACGTACAACGTATAACGTATAACGTATAACGTATAGCATATAACGTATAACGTATAACGTATAACGTATAACGTATAACGTATAACGTATAACGTACAACGTATAACGTATAACGTATAACGTATAACGTATAACGTAGAACGTATAACGTATCAAGTATAACGTATTACGAATTACGTATAACGTATAACGTATAACGCATAACGTATAACGTGTAACGTACAACGTATAACGTATAACGTATAACGTATAACGTATAACGTATAACGTATAACGTATAACGCATAACGTATAACGTATAACGTATAACCTTTGACGTATAACGTATAACGTATAACGTATAACGTATAACGTATAACGTATAACGTATAACGTATAACGTATAACGTATAACGTATAACGTATAACGTATAACGTATAACGTATAACGTATAACGTATAACGTATAACGTATAACGTATAACGTATAACGTATAACGTATAACGTATAACGTATAACGTGTAACGTATAACGTATAACGTATAACGTATAACGTATAGCATGTAACGTATAACGTATAACGTATAACGTATAACGTATAACATATAACGTATAACGTATAACGTATAACGTATAACGTATAACGTATAACGTATAACGTATAACGTATAACGTATAACGTATACCGTATAACGTATAACGTATAACGTATAACGTATCACGAATAACGTAAAACGTATAACGCATAACGTATAACGTATAACGTGTAACGAAGAACGTATAACGAATATCGAAAACGTATTACGTATTACATATTTCGAATAACGTATAACGTGTATCGTATAACTTATGACGTATAACTTATAAGGTATAACGTATAACGTATAACGTGTATCGTATAACTTATGACGTATAACTTATAAGGTATAACGTATAACGTATAACGTATAACGTATAACGTATAACGTCTAACGTATAACGTATAACGTATAACGTATAACGTATAACGTATAACGTATAACGTATAACGTATAACGTATAACGTATAACGTATAACGTATTACGTATAACGTATAACGTATGATGTATAACGTATAACGTATAACGTATAACGTAAAAAGAATAACGTATAACGTATAACGTATAACGTATAACGTATAACGTATAACGTATAACGTATAACGAATAACGTGTAACGTACAACGTATAACGTATAACGTATAACGTATAACGTATAACGTATAACGTATAACGTATAACGTATAACGCATAACGTATAACGTATAACGTATAACCTTTGACGTATAACGTATAACGTATAACGTATAACGTATAACGTATAACGTATAACATATAACGTATAACGTATAACGTATAACGTATAACGTATAACGTATAACCTAAAACGAATAACGTATGACGTATAACGTATGACGTATAACGTATAACGTATAACGTACAACGTATAACGTATAACGTATAACGTACAACGTATAACGTATAACGTATAACGTATAGCATATAACGTATAACGTATAACGTATAACGTATAACGTATAACGTATAACGTATAACGTATAACGTATAACGTATAACGTATAACGTATAACGTATAACGTAGAACGTATAACGTATCAGGTATAACGTATTACGAATTACGTATAACGTATAACGTATAACGCATAACGTATAACGTGTAACGTACAACGTATAACGTATAACGTATAACGTATAACGTATAACGAATAACGTATGACGTATAACGAATGACGTATAACGTATAACGTATAACGTATGACGTATAACGTATAACGTATAACGTATAACGTATAACGTATAACGTATAACGTATAACGTATAACGTATAACGTATAACGTATAACGTATAACGTATAACGTATAACGTATTACGTATAACGTATAACGTATAACGTATAACGTATAACGTATAACGTATAACGTATAACGTATAACGCATAACGTATAACGTATAACGAATAACGTATAACGTATAACGTATAACGTTTCACGTATAACGTATAACGTATAACGTATAACGTATAACGTATAACGTATAACGTATAACGTATAACGTATAACGTATAACGTATAACGTATAACGTATAACGTATAACGTATAACGTATAACGTATAACGTATAACGTATAACGTATAACGTATAACGTATAACGTATAACGTATAACGTGTAACGTATAACGTATAACGTATAACGAATAACGTATGACGTATAACGAATGACGTATAACGTATAACGTATAACGTATGACGTATAACGTATAACGTATAACGTATAACGTATAACGTATAACGTATAACGTATAACGTATAACGTATAACGTATAACGTATAACGTATAACGTATAACGTATAACGTATTACGTATAACGTATAACGTATAACGTATAACGTATAACGTATAACGTATAACGTATAACGTATAACGCATAACGTATAACGTATAACGAATAACGTATAACGTATAACGTATAACGTTTCACGTATAACGTATAACGTATAACGTATAACGTATAACGTATAACGTATAACGTATAACGTATAACGTATAACGTATAACGTATAACGTATAACGTATAACGTATAACGTATAACGTATAACGTATAACGTATAACGTATAACGTATAACGTATAACGTATAACGTATAACGTATAACGTGTAACGTATAACGTATAACGTATAACGTATAACGTATAGCATGTAACGTATAACGTATAACGTATAACGTATAACGTATAACATATAACGTATAACGTATAACGTATAACGTATAACGTATAACGTATAACGTATAACGTATGACGTATAACGTATAACGTATAACGTACAACGTATAACGTATAACGTATAACGTACAACGTATAACGTATAACGTATAACGTATAGCATATAACGTATAACGTATAACGTATAACGTATAACGTATAACGTATAACGTATAACGTATAACGTATAACGTATAAAGTATAACGTATAACGTATAACGAATAACGTATGACGTATAACGTATAACATATAACGTATAACGTATAAAGAATAACGTATAACGTATAACGTATAACGTGTAACGTATAACGTATAACGAACAACGTATGACGTATAACGTATGACGTATAACGTATAACGTATAACTTATAACGTATAACGTATAACGTACAACGTATGACGTATAACGTATAACGTATAGCATGTAACGTATAACTTATCACGTGTAATGTATAACGTATAACGTATAACGTATAACGTATAACGTATAACGTATAACTAATAACGTATAACGTATAACGTATAACGTATAACGTATAACGTATAACGTATAACGTCTAACGTATAACGTATAACGTATAACGTATAACGTATAACGTATAACGTATAACGTATAACGTATAACGTATAACGTATAACGTATAACGTATAACGTATAACATCTAACGTATAACGTGTAACGTATAACGTATAACGTATAACGTATAACGTGTAACGTATAACGTATAACGAACAACGTATGACGTATAACGTATGACGTATAACGTATAACGTATAACTTATAACGTATAACGTATAACGTACAACGTATGACGTATAACGTATAACGTATAGCATGTAACGTATAACTTATCACGTATAATGTATAACGTATAACGTATAACGTATAACGTATAACGTATAACGTATAACTAATAACGTATAACGTATAACGTATAACGTATAACGTATAACGTATAACGTACAACGTATAACGTATAACGTATAACGTATAGCATGTAACGTATAACTTATCACGTATAACGTATAACGTATAAAGTATAACGTATAACGTATAACGTATAACGTATAAAGTATAACGTATAACGTATAACGAATAACGTATGACGTATAACGTATAACGTATAACGTATAACGTATAAAGAATAACGTATAACGTATAACGTATAACGTGTAACGTATAACGTATAACGAACAACGTATGACGTATAACGTATGACGTATAACGTATAACGTATAACTTATAACGTATAACGTATAACGTACAACGTATGACGTATAACGTATAACGTATAGCATGTAACGTATAACTTATCACGTATAATGTATAACGTATAACGTATAACGTATAACGTATAACGTATAACGTATAACTAATAACGTATAACGTATAACGTATAACGTATAACGTATAACGTATAACGTATAACGTCTAACGTATAACGTATAACGTATAACGTATAACGTATAACGTATAACGTATAACGTATAACGTATAACGTATAACGTATAACGTATAACGTATAACATCTAACGTATAACGTGTAACGTATAACGTATAACGTATAACGTATAACGTATAACGTATAACGTATAACGTATAACGTATAACGTATAACGTATGACGTATAACGTATAACGTATAACGTATAACGTATAAAGAATAACGTATAACGTATAACGTATAACGTATAACGTATAACGTATAACGTATAACGAATAACGTATGACGTATAACGAATGACGTATAACGTATAACGTATAACGTATGACGTATAACGTATAACGTACAACGTATAACGTATAACGTATAACGTATAACGTATAACGTATAACGTATAACGTACAACGTATAACGTATAACGTATAACGTATAGCATGTAACGTATAACGTATAACGTATAACGTATAACGTATAACGTATAACGTATGACGTATAACGTATAACGTATAACGTATAACGTATAAAGAATAACGTATAACGTATAACGTATAACGTATAACGTATAACGTAAAACGAATAACGTATGACGTATAACGTATGACGTATAACGTATAACGTATAACGTACAACGTATAACGTATAACGTATAACGTACAACGTATAACGTATAACGTATAACGTATAGCATATAACGTATAACGTATAACGTATAACGTATAACGTATAACGTATAACGTATAACGTATAACGTATAACGTATAACGTATAACGTATAACGTATAACGTATAACGTAGAACGTATAACGTATCAGGTATAACGTATTACGAATTACGTATAACGTATAACGTATAACGCATAACGTATAACGTGTAACGTACAACGTATAACGTATAACGTATAACGTATAACGTATAACGTATAACGTATAACGTATAACGTATAACGCATAACGTATAACGTATAACGTATAACGTATAACGTATAACGTATAACGTATAACGTATAACGTATAACGTATAACGTATAACGTATAACGTATAACGTATAACGTATAACGTATAACGTATAACGCATAACGTATAACGTATAACGTATAACGTATAACGTATAACGTATAACGTATAACGTATAACGTATAACGTATAACGTATAACGTGTAACGTATAACGTATCACGTATAACGTATAACGTATAGCATGTAACGTATAACGTATAACGTATAACGTATAACGTATAACATATAACGTATAACGTATAACGTATAACGTATAACGTATAACGTATAACGTATAACATATGACGTATAACGTATAACGTATAACGTACAACGTATAACGTATAACGTATAACGTATAGCATATAACGTAGAACGTATAACGTATAACGTATAACGTATAACGTATAACGTATAACGTATAACGTATAACGTATAACGTATAACGTATAACGTAGAACGTATAACGTATCAAGTATAACGTATTACGAATTACGTATAACGTATAACGTATAACGTATAACGTATAACGTATAACGTATAACGTATAACGTATTACGTATAACGTATAACGTATAACGTATAACGTATAACGTATAACGTATAACGTATAACGTATAACGCATAACGTATAACGTATAACGAATAACGTATAACGTATAACGTATAACGTTTCACGTATAACGTATAACGTATAACGTATAACGTATAACGTATAACGTATAACGTATAACGTATGATGTATAACGTATAACGTATAACGTATAACGTAAAAAGAATAACGTATAACGTATAACGTATAACGTATAACGTATAACGTATAACGTATAACGAATAACGTATGACGTATAACGTATGACGTATAACGTATAACGTATAACGTATAACGTATAACGTATAACGTATAACGTACAACGTATAACGTATAACGTATAACGTATAGCATGTAACGTATAACTTATCACGTATAACGTATAACGTATAAAGTATAACGTATAACGTATAACGTATAACGTATAACGTATGACGTATAACGTATGACGTATAACGCATAACGTATAACGTACAACGTATAACGTATAACGTATAACGTACAACGTATAACGTATAACGTATAACGTATAGCATATAACGTATAACGTATAACGTATAACGTATAACGTATAACGTATAACGTATAACGTATAACGTATAACGTATAACGTATAACGTATAACGTATAACGTAGAACGTATAACGTATCAGGTATAACGTATTACGAATTACGTATAACGTATAACGTATAACGCATAACGTATAACGTGTAACGTACAACGTATAACGTATAACGTATAACGTATTACGTATAACGTAGAACGTATAACGTATCAGGTATAACGTATTACGAATTACGTATAACGTATAACGTATAACGCATAACGTATAACGTGTAACGTACAACGTATAACGTATAACGTATAACGTATAACGTATAACGTATAACGTATAACGTATAACGCATAACGTATAACGTATAACGTATAACCTTTGACGTATAACGTATAACGTATAACGTATAACGTATAACGTATAACGTACAACGTATAACGTATAACGTATAACGTACAACGTATAACGTATAACGTATAACGTATAGCATATAACGTATAACGTATAACGTATAACGTATAACGTATAACGTATAACGTATAACGTATAACGTATAACGTATAACGTATAACGTATAACGTATAACGTATAACGTAGAACGTATAACGTATCAGGTATAACGTATTACGAATTACGTATAACGTATAACGTATAACGCATAACGTATAACGTGTAACGTACAACGTATAACGTATAACGTATAACGTATAACGTATAACGTATAACGTATAACGTATAACGTATAACGCATAACGTATAACGTATAACGTATAACGTATAACGTATAACGTATAACGTATAACGTATAACGTATAACGTATAACGTATAACGTATAACGTATAACGTATAACGTATAACGTATAACGTATAACGCATAACGTATAACGTATAACGTATAACGTATAACGTATAACGTATAACGTATAACGTATAACGTATAACGTATAACGTATAACGTGTAACGTATAACGTATCACGTATAACGTATAACGTATAGCATGTAACGTATAACGTATAACGTATAACGTATAACGTATAACATATAACGTATAACGTATAACGTATAACGTATAACGTATAACGTATAACGTATAACATATGACGTATAACGTATAACGTATAACGTACAACGTATAACGTATAACGTATAACGTATAGCATATAACGTAGAACGTATAACGTATAACGTATAACGTATAACGTATAACGTATAACGTATAACGTATAACGTATAACGTATAACGTATAACGTAGAACGTATAACGTATCAAGTATAACGTATTACGAATTACGTATAACGTATAACGTATAACGTATAACGTATAACGTATAACGTATAACGTATAACGTATTACGTATAACGTATAACGTATAACGTATAACGTATAACGTATAACGTATAACGTATAACGTATAACGCATAACGTATAACGTATAACGAATAACGTATAACGTATAACGTATAACGTTTCACGTATAACGTATAACGTATAACGTATAACGTATAACGTATAACGTATAACGTATAACGTATGATGTATAACGTATAACGTATAACGTATAACGTAAAAAGAATAACGTATAACGTATAACGTATAACGTATAACGTATAACGTATAACGTATAACGAATAACGTATGACGTATAACGTATGACGTATAACGTATAACGTATAACGTATAACGTATAACGTATAACGTATAACGTACAACGTATAACGTATAACGTATAACGTATAGCATGTAACGTATAACTTATCACGTATAACGTATAACGTATAAAGTATAACGTATAACGTATAACGTATAACGTATAACGTATGACGTATAACGTATGACGTATAACGCATAACGTATAACGTACAACGTATAACGTATAACGTATAACGTACAACGTATAACGTATAACGTATAACGTATAGCATATAACGTATAACGTATAACGTATAACGTATAACGTATAACGTATAACGTATAACGTATAACGTATAACGTATAACGTATAAAGTATAACGTAGAACGTATAACGTATCAGGTATAACGTATTACGAATTACGTATAACGTATAACGTATAACGCATAACGTATAACGTGTAACGTACAACGTATAACGTATAACGTATAACGTATTACGTATAACGTAGAACGTATAACGTATCAGGTATAACGTATTACGAATTACGTATAACGTATAACGTATAACGCATAACGTATAACGTGTAACGTACAACGTATAACGTATAACGTATAACGTATAACGTATAACGTATAACGTATAACGTATAACGCATAACGTATAACGTATAACGTATAACCTTTGACGTATAACGTATAACGTATAACGTATAACGTATAACGTATAACGTATAACGTATAACGTATAACGTATAACGTATAACGTATAACGTATAACGTATAACGTATAACGTATAACGTATAACGTATAACGTATAACGTATAACGTATAACGTAGAACGTATAACGTATCAAGTATAACGTATTACGAATTACGTATAACGTATAACGTATAACGTATAACGTATAACGTATAACGTATAACGTATAACGTATAACGTATTACGTATAACGTATAACGTATAACGTATAACGTATAACGTATAACGTATAACGTATAACGTATAACGCATAACGTATAACGTATAACGAATAACGTATAACGTATAACGTATAACGTTTCACGTATAACGTATAACGTATAACGTATAACGTATAACGTATAACGTATAACGTATAACGTATGATGTATAACGTATAACGTATAACGTATAACGTAAAAAGAATAACGTATAACGTATAACGTATAACGTATAACGTATAACGTATAACGAATAACGTATGACGTATAACGTATGACGTATAACGTATAACGTATAACGTATAACGTATAACGTATAACGTACAACGTATAACGTATAACGTATAACGTATAGCATGTAACGTATAACTTATCACGTATAACGTATAACGTATAAAGTATAACGTATAACGTATAACGTATAACGTATAACGTATGACGTATAACGTATGACGTATAACGCATAACGTATAACGTACAACGTATAACGTATAACGTAAAACGAATAACGTATGACGTATAACGTATGACGTATAACGTATAACGTATAACGTACAACGTATAACGTATAACGTATAACGTATAACGTATAACGTATAACGTATGATGTATAACGTATAACGTATAACGTATAACGTAAAAAGAATAACGTATAACGTATAACGTATAACGTATAACGTATAACGTATAACGAATAACGTATGACGTATAACGTATGACGTATAACGTATAACGTATAACGTATAACGTATAACGTATAACGTATAACGTACAACGTATAACGTATAACGTATAACGTATAGCATGTAACGTATAACTTATCACGTATAACGTATAACGTATAAAGTATAACGTATAACGTATAACGTATAACGTATAACGTATGACGTATAACGTATGACGTATAACGCATAACGTATAACGTACAACGTATAACGTATAACGTATAACGTACAACGTATAACGTATAACGTATAACGTATAGCATATAACGTATAACGTATAACGTATAACGTATAACGTATAACGTATAACGTATAACGTATAACGTATAACGTATAACGTATAACGTATAACGTAGAACGTATAACGTATCAGGTATAACGTATTACGAATTACGTATAACGTATAACGTATAACGCATAACGTATAACGTGTAACGTACAACGTATAACGTATAACGTATAACGTATTACGTATAACGTAGAACGTATAACGTATCAGGTATAACGTATTACGAATTACGTATAACGTATAACGTATAACGCATAACGTATAACGTGTAACGTACAACGTATAACGTATAACGTATAACGTATAACGTATAACGTATAACGTATAACGTATAACGCATAACGTATAACGTATAACGTATAACCTTTGACGTATAACGTATAACGTATAACGTATAACGTATAACGTATAACGTATAACGTATAACGTATAACGTATAACGTATAACGTATAACGTATAACGTATAACGTATAACGTATAACGTATAACGTATAACGTATAACGTATAACGTAGAACGTATAACGTATCAAGTATAACGTATTACGAATTACGTATAACGTATAACGTATAACGTATAACGTATAACGTATAACGTATAACGTATAACGTATAACGTATTACGTATAACGTATAACGTATAACGTATAACGTATAACGTATAACGTATAACGTATAACGTATAACGCATAACGTATAACGTATAACGAATAACGTATAACGTATAACGTATAACGTTTCACGTATAACGTATAACGTATAACGTATAACGTATAACGTATAACGTATAACGTATAACGTATGATGTATAACGTATAACGTATAACGTATAACGTAAAAAGAATAACGTATAACGTATAACGTATAACGTATAACGTATAACGTATAACGAATAACGTATGACGTATAACGTATGACGTATAACGTATAACGTATAACGTATAACGTATAACGTATAACGTACAACGTATAACGTATAACGTATAACGTATAGCATGTAACGTATAACTTATCACGTATAACGTATAACGTATAAAGTATAACGTATAACGTATAACGTATAACGTATAACGTATGACGTATAACGTATGACGTATAACGCATAACGTATAACGTACAACGTATAACGTATAACGTAAAACGAATAACGTATGACGTATAACGTATGACGTATAACGTATAACGTATAACGTACAACGTATAACGTATAACGTATAACGTACAACGTATAACGTATAACGTATAACGTATAGCATATAACGTATAACGTATAACGTATAACGTATAACGTATAACGTATAACGTATAACGTATAACGTATAACGTATAACGTATAACGTATAACGTATAACGTATAACGTAGAACGTATAACGTATCAGGTATAACGTATTACGAATTACGTATAACGTATAACGTATAACGCATAACGTATAACGTGTAACGTACAACGTATAACGTATAACGTATAACGTATAACGTATAACGTATAACGTATAACGTATAACGTATAACGCATAACGTATAACGTATAACGTATAACGTATAACGTATAACGTATAACGTATAACGTATAACGTATAACGTATAACGTATAACGTATAACGTATAACGTATAACGTATAACGTATAACGTATAACGCATAACGTATAACGTATAACGTATAACGTATAACGTATAACGTATAACGTATAACGTATAACGTATAACGTATAACGTATAACGTGTAACGTATAACGTATCACGTATAACGTATAACGTATAGCATGTAACGTATAACGTATAACGTATAACGTATAACGTATAACATATAACGTATAACGTATAACGTATAACGTATAACGTATAACGTATGACGTATAACGTATAACGTATAACGTACAACGTATAACGTATAACGTATAACGTATAGCATATAACGTAGAACGTATAACGTATAACGTATAACGTATAACGTATAACGTATAACGTATAAACGTATAACGTATAACGAATAACGTATAACGTATAACGTAGAACGTATAACGTATCAAGTATAACGTATTACGAATTACGTATAACGTATAACGTATAACGTATAACGTATAACGTATAACGTATAACGTATAACGTATTACGTATAACGTATAACGTATAACGTATAACGTATAACGTATAACGTATAACGTATAACGTATAACGCATAACGTATAACGTATAACGAATAACGTATAACGTATAACGTATAACGTTTCACGTATAACGTATAACGTATAACGTATAACGTATAACGTATAACGTATAACGTATAACGTATGATGTATAACGTATAACGTATAACGTATAACGTAAAAAGAATAACGTATAACGTATAACGTATAACGTATAACGTATAACGTATAACGAATAACGTATGACGTATAACGTATGACGTATAACGTATAACGTATAACGTATAACGTATGACGTATATCGTACAACGTATAACGTATAACGTATAACGTATAGCATGTAACGTATAACTTATCACGTATAACGTATAACGTATAAAGTATAACGTATAACGTATAACGTATAACGTATAACGTATGACGTATAACGTATGACGTATAACGCATAACGTATAACGTACAACGTATAACGTATAACGTATAACGTACAACGTATAACGTATAACGTATAACGTATAGCATATAACGTATAACGTATAACGTATAACGTATAACGTATAACGTATAACGTATAACGTATAACGTATAACGTATAACGTATAACGTATAACGTAGAACGTATAACGTATCAGGTATAACGTATTACGAATTACGTATAACGTATAACGTATAACGCATAACGTATAACGTGTAACGTACATCGTATAACGTATAACGTATAACGTATTACGTATAACGTAGAACGTATAACGTATCAGGTATAACGTATTACGAATTACGTATAACGTATAACGTATAACGCATAACGTATAACGTGTAACGTACAACGTATAACGTATAACGTATAACGTATAACGTATAACGTATAACGTATAACGTATAACGCATAACGTATAACGTATAACGTATAACCTTTGACGTATAACGTATAACGTATAACGTATAACGTATAACGTATAACGTATAACGTATAACGTATAACGTATAACGTAGAACGTATAACGTATCAAGTATAACGTATTACGAATTACGTATAACGTATAACGTATAACGCATAACGTATAACGTGTAACGTACAACGTATAACGTATAACGTATAACGTATAACGTATAACGTATAACGTATAACGTATATCGCATAACGTATAACGTATAACGTATAACCTTTGACGTATAACGTATAACGTATAACGTATAACGTATAACGTATAACGTATAACGTATAACGTATAACGTATAACGTATAACGTATAACGTATAACGTATAACGTATAACGTATAACGTATAACGTATAACGTATAACGTATAACGTATAACGTATAACGTATAACGTATAACGTGTAACGTATAACGTATAACGTATAACGTATAACGTATAGCATGTAACGTATAACGTATAACGTATAACGTATAACGTATAACGTATAACATATAACGTATAACGTATAACGTATAAGGTATAACGTATAACGTATAACGTATAACGTATAACGTATAACGTATAACGTATACCGTATAACGTATAACGTATAACGTATAACGTATCACGAATAACGTAAAACGTATAACGCATAACGTATAACGTATAACGTGTAACGAAGAACGTATAACGAATATCGTAAAACGTATTACGTATTACATATTTCGAATAACGTATAACGTGTATCGTATAACTTATGACGTATAACTTATAAGGTATAACGTATAACGTATAACGTGTATCGTATAACTTATGACGTATAACTTATAAGGTATAACGTATAACGTATAACGTATAACGTATAACGTATAACGTCTAACGTATAACGTATAACGTATAACGTATAACGTATAACGTATAACGTATAACGTATAACGTATAACGTATAACGTATTACGTATAACGTATGATGTATAACGTATAACGTATAACGTATAACGTATAAAGAATAACGTATAACGTATAACGTATAACATATAACGTATAACGTATAACGTATAACGAATAACGTATGACGTATAACGTATGACGTATAACGTATAACGTATAACGTATAACGTATAACGTATAACGTACAACGTATAACGTATAACGTATAACGTATAGCATGTAACGTATAACTTATCACGTATAACGTATAACGTATAACGTATAACGTATAACGTATAACGTATGACGTATAACGTATAACGTATAACGTGTAACGTATAAAGAATAACGTATAACGTATAACGTATAACTTATCACGTATAACGTATAACGTATAACGTATAACGTATAACGTATTACGTATAACGTATATCGTATAACGTATAACGTATAACGTATAACGTGTAACGTATAACGTATAACGTATAACGTATAACGTATAACGTATAACGTATAACGTATAACGTATAACGTATGACGTATAACGTATAACGTATAACGTATAACGTATAAAGAATAACGTATAACGTATAACGTATAACGTATAACGTATAACGTATAACGTATAACGTATAACGAATAACGTATGACGTATAACGTATGACGTATAACGTATAACGTATAACGTATGACGTATAACGTATAACGTACAACGTATAACGTCTAACGTATAACGTATAACGTATAACGTACAACGTATAACGTATAACGTATAACGTATAGCATGTAACGTATAACGTATAACGTATACCGTATAACGTATAACGTATAACGTATAACGTATCACGAATAACGTAAAACGTATAACGCATAACGTATAACGTATAACGTGTAACGAAGAACGTATAACGAATATCGTAAAACGTATTACGTATTACATATTTCGAATAACGTATAACGTGTATCGTATAACTTATGACGTATAACTTATAAGGTATAACGTATAACGTATAACGTGTATCGTATAACTTATGACGTATAACTTATAAGGTATAACGTATAACGTATAACGTATAACGTATAACGTATAACGTCTAACGTATAACGTATAACGTATAACGTATAACGTATAACGTATAACGTATAAAGTATAACGTATAACGTATGACGTATAACGTATAACGTATAACGTATAACGTATAACGTATAACGTATAACGTATAACGTATAACCTATGACGTATAACGTATAACGTATAACGTATAACGTTTCACGTATAACGTATAACGTATAACGTATAACGTATAACGTATAACGTATAACGTATGATGTATAACGTATAACGTATAACGTATAACGTATAAAGAATAACGTATAACGTATAACGTATAACGTATAACGTATAACGTATAACGTATAACGTATAACGAATAACGTATGACGTATAACGTATGACGTATAACGTATAACGTATAACGTATAACGTATAACGTATAACGTACAACGTATAACGTATAACGTATAACGTATAGCATGTAACGTATAACTTATCACGTATAACGTATAACGTATAACGTATAACGTATAACGTATAACGTATGACGTATAACGTATAACGTATAACGTGTAACGTATAAAGAATAACGTATAACGTATAACGTATAACTTATCACGTATAACGTATAACGTATAACGTATAACGTATTACGTATAACGTATATCGTATAACGTATAGCATGTAACGTATAACTTATCACGTATAACGTATAACGTATAACGTATAACGTATAAAGAATAACGTATAACGTATAACGTATAACGTATAACGTATAACGTATAACGTATAACGAATAACGTATGACGTATAACGTATGACGTATAACGAATGACGTATAACGTATAACGTATAACGTATAACGTATAACGTGTAACGTATAACGTATAACGTATAACGTATAACGTATAACGTATAACGTATTACGTATAACGTATAACGTATAACGTATAACGTATAACGTATAACGTATAACGTATAACGTATAACGCATAACGTATAACGTATAACGAATAACGTATAACGTATAACGTATAACGTATAACGCATAACGTATAACGTATAACGTATAACCTTTGACGTATAACGTATAACGTATAACGTATAACGTATAACGTATAACGTATAACGTATAACGTATAACGTATAACGTATAACGTATAACGTATAACGTATAACGTATAACGTATAACGTATACCGTATAACGTATAACGTATAACGTATAACGTATCACGAATAACGTAAAACGTATAACGCATAACGTATAACGTATAACGTGTAACGAAGAACGTATAACGAATATCGTAAAACGTATTACGTATTACATATTTCGAATAACGTATAACGTGTATCGTATAACTTATGACGTATAACTTATAAGGTATAACGTATAACGTATAACGTGTATCGTATAACTTATGACGTATAACTTATAAGGTATGACGTATAACGTATAACGTATAACGCATAACGTATAACGTATAACGTATAACATATAACGTATAACGTATAACGTATAACGTATAACGTATAACGTATAACGTATAACGTATAACGTATAACGTATAACGTATACCGTATAACGTATAACGTATAACGTATAACGTATCACGAATAACGTAAAACGTATAACGCATAACGTATAACGTATAACGTGTAACGAAGAACGTATAACGAATATCGTAAAGCGTATTACGTATTACATATTTCGAATAACGTATAACGTGTATCGTATAACTTATGACGTATAACTTATAAGGTATAACGTATAACGTATAACGTGTATCGTATAACTTATGACGTATAACTTATAAGGTATAACGTATAACGTATAACGTATAACGTATAACGTATAACGTCTAACGTATAACGTATAACGTATAACGTATAACGTATAACGTATAACGTATAACGTATAACGTATAACGTATAACGTATAACGTATAACGTATTACGTATAACGTATAACGTATAACGTATAACGTATAACGTATAACGTATAACGTATAACGTATAACGCATAACGTATAACGTATAACGAATAACGTATAACGTATAACGTATAACGTTTCACGTATAACGTATAACGTATAACGTATAACGTATAACGTATAACGCATAACGTATAACGTATGATGTATAACGTATAACGTATAACGTATAACGTATAAAGAATAACGTATAACGTATAACGTATAACGTATAACGTATAACGTATAACGTATAACGTATAACGAATAACGTATGACGTATAACGTATGACGTATAACGTATAACGTATAACGTATAACGTATAACGTATAACGTATAACGTACAACGTATAACGTATAACGTATAACGTATAGCATGTAACGTATAACTTATCACGTATAACGTATAACGTATAACGTATAACGTATAACGTATAACGTATAACGTATGACGTATAACGTATAACGTATAACGTGTAACGTATAAAGAATAACGTATAACGTATAACGTATAACTTATCACGTATAACGTATAACGTATAACGTATAACGTATTACGTATAACGTATATCGTGTAACGTATAACGTATAACGTATAACGTGTAACGTATAACGTATAACGTATAACGTATAACGTATAACGTATAGCATGTAACGTATAACGTATAACGTATAACGTATAACGTATAAAATATAACGTATAACGTGTAATGTATAACGTATAACGTATAACGTATAACGTATAACGTATAACGTATAACGTATAACGTATACCGTATAACGTATAACGTATAACGTATAACGTATCACGAATAACGTAAAACGTATAACGCATAACGTATAACGTATAACGTGTAACGAAGAACGTATAACGAATATCGTAAAACGTATTACGTATTACATATTTCGAATAACGTATAACGTGTATCGTATAACTTATGACGTATAACTTATAAGGTATAACGTATAACGTATAACGTGTATCGTATAACTTATGACGTATAACTTATAAGGTATAACGTATAACGTATAACGTATAACGTATAACGTATAACGTCTAACGTATAACGTATAACGTATAACGTATAACGTATAACGTATAACGTATAACGTATAACGTATAACGTATAACGTATAACGTATAACGTATTACGTATAACGTATAACGTATAACGTATAACGTATAACGTATAACGTATAACGTATAACGTATAACGTATAACGCATAACGTATAACGTATAACGAATAACGTATAACGTATAACGTATAACGTTTCACGTATAACGTATAACGTATAACGTATAACGTATAACGTATAACGTATAACGTATGATGTATAACGTATAACGTATAACGTATAACGTATAAAGAATAACGTATAACGTATAACGTATAACGTATAACGTATAACGTATAACGTATAACGAATAACGTATGACGTATAACGTATGACGTATAACGTATAACGTATAACGTATAACGTATAACGTATAACGTATAACGTACAACGTATAACGTATAACGTATAACGTATAGCATGTAACGTATAACTTATCACGTATAACGTATAACGTATAACGTATAACGTATGACGTATAACGTATAACGTATAACGTATAACGTATAAAGAATAACGTATAACGTATAACGTATAACGTATAACGTATAACGTATAACGTATAACGAATAACGTATGACGTATAACGTATGACGTATAACGTATAACGTATAACGTATGACGTATAACGTATAACGTACAACGTATAACGTATAACGTATAACGTATAACGTATAACGTACAACGTATAACGTATAACGTATAACGTATAGCATGTAACGTATAACTTATCACGTATAACGTATAACGTATAAAGTATAACGTATAACGTTTAACGTATAACGTATAACGTATAACGTATAACCTATGACGTATAACGTATAACGTATAACGTATAACGTATAACGTATAACGTATTACGTATAACGTATATCGTATAACGTATAACGTATAACGTATAACGTGTAACGTATAACGTATAACGTATAACGTATAACGTATAACGTATAACGTATAACGTATAACGTATAACGTATAACGTACGACGTATAACGTATAACGTATAACGTATAACGTATAAAGAATAACGTATAACGTATAACGTATAACGTATAACGTATAACGTATAACGTATAACGTATAACGAATAACGTATGACGTATAACGTATGACGTATAACGTATAACGTATAACGTATGACGTATAACGTATAACGTACAACGTATAACGTATAACGTATAACGTATAACGTATAACGTACAACGTATAACGTATAACGTATAACGTATAGCATGTAACGTATAACTTATCACGTATAACGTATAACTTATCACGTATAACGTATAAAGTATAACGCATAACGTATAACTTATAACGTATAACCTATGACGTATAACGTATAACGTATAACGTATAACGTATAACGTATAACGTATAACGTATAACGTATAACGTATAACGAATAACGTATGACGTATAACGTATGACGTATAACGTATAACGTATAACGTATAACGTATAACGTATAACGTATAACGTATAACGTACAACGTATAACGTATAACGTATAACGTATAACGTATAACGTATAACGTAAAACGTATAACGTATAACGTATAACGTATAACGTATAACGTATAACGTATAACGTATAACGTACAACGTATAACGTATAACGTATAACGTATAACGTATAACGTATAACGTATAACGTATAACGTATAACGTATAACGTATAACGTATGCCGTATAACGTATAACGTATAACGTATAACGTATCACGTATCACGAATAACGTAATACGTATAACGAATAACGTAAAACGTATGAAGCATTACATATTACGTATAACGTATAGCGTATAACGTATAACGTATAGCGTATAACGTATAACGTATAACGTATAACGTATACCGTATAACGTATAACGTATAACGTATAACGTATAACGTATCACGAATAACGTAAAACGTATAATGCAAAACGTATAACGTATAACGTGTAACGAAGAACGTATAACGAATATCGTAAAACGTATTACGTATTACATATTTCGTATAACGTATAACGTATAAAGTATAACGTATAACGTATAACGAATAACGTATGACGTATAACGTATAACATATAACGTATAACGTATAAAGAATAACGTATAACGTATAACGTATAACGTGTAACGTATAACGTATAACGAACAACGTATGACGTATAACGTATGACGTATAACGTATAATGTATAACATATAACGTATAACGTATAACGTACAACGTATGACGTATAACGTATAACGTATAGCATGTAACGTATAACTTATCACGTATAACGTATAACGTATAACGTATAACGTATAACGTATAACGTATAACGTATAACTAATAACGTATAACGTATAACGTATAACGTATAACGTATAACGTATAACGTATAACGTCTAACGTATAACGTATAACGTATAACGTATAACGTATAACGTATAACGTATAACGTATAACGTATAACGTATAACGTATAACGTATAACGTATAACGTATAACGTATAACGTATAACGTATAACGTATAACGTATAACGTATAACGTATAACGTGTAACGTATAACGTATAACGTATAACGTATAACGTATAGCATGTAACGTATAACGTATAACGTATAACGTATAACGTATAACATATAACGTATAACGTATAACGTATAACGTATAACGTATAACGTATAACGTATAACGTATAACGTATAACGTATAACGTATACCGTATAACGTATAACGTATAACGTATAACGTATCACGAATAACGTAAAACGTATAACGCATAACGTATAACGTATAACGTGTAACGAAGAACGTATAACGAATATCGTAAAACGTATTACGTATTACATATTTCGAATAACGTATAACGTGTATCGTATAACTTATGACGTATAACTTATAAGGTATAACGTATAACGTATAACGTATAACGTATAACGTATAACGTCTAACGTATAACGTATAACGTATAACGTATAACGTATAACGTATAACGTATAACGTATAACGTATAACGTATTACGTATAACGTATAACGTATAACGTATAACGTATAACGTATAACGTATAACGTATAACCTATAACGCATAACGTATAACGTATAACGAATAACGTATAACGTATAACGTATAACGTTTCACGTATAACGTATAACGTATAACGTATAACGTATAACGTATAACGTATAACGTATAACGTATGATGTATAACGTATAACGTATAACGTATAACGTAAAAAGAATAACGTATAACGTATAACGTATAACGTATAACGTATAACGTATAACGAATAACGTATGACGTATAACGTATGACGTATAACGTATAACGTATAACGTATAACGTATAACGTATAACGTATAACGTATAACGTATAACGTATAACGTATAACGTATAACGTATAACGTAGAACGTATAACGTATAACGTATAACGTATAACGTATAACGTATAACGTATAACGTATAACGTATAACGTATAACGTGTAACGTATAACGTATAACGTATAACGTATAACGTATAGCATGTAACGTATAACGTATAACGTATAACGTATAACGTATAACATATAACGTATAACGTATAACGTATAACGTATAACGTATAACGTATAACGTATAACGTATAACGTATAACGTATAACGTATACCGTATAACGTATAACGTATAACGTATAACGTATCACGAATAACGTAAAACGTATAACGCATAACGTATAACGTATAACGTGTAACGAAGAACGTATAACGAATATCGTAAAACGTATTACGTATTACATATTTCGAATAACGTATAACGTGTATCGTATAACTTATGACGTATAACTTATAAGGTATAACGTATAACGTATAACGTATAACGTATAACGTATAACGTCTAACGTATAACGTATAACGTATAACGTATAACGTATAACGTATAACGTATAACGTATAACGTATAACGTATTACGTATAACGTATAACGTATAACGTATAACGTATAACGTATAACGTATAACGTATAACCTATAACGCATAACGTATAACGTATAACGAATAACGTATAACGTATAACGTATAACGTTTCACGTATAACGTATAACGTATAACGTATAACGTATAACGTATAACGTATAACGTATAACGTATGATGTATAACGTATAACGTATAACGTATAACGTAAAAAGAATAACGTATAACGTATAACGTATAACGTATAACGTATAACGTATAACGAATAACGTATGACGTATAACGTATGACGTATAACGTATAACGTATAACGTATAACGTATAACGTATAACGTACAACGTATAACGTATAACGTATAACGTATAGCATGTAACGTATAACTTATCACGTATAACGTATAACGTATAAAGTATAACGTATAACGTATAACGTATAACGTATAACGTATGACGTATAACGTATGACGTATAACGCATAACGTATAACGTACAACGTATAACGTATAACGTATAACGTACAACGTATAACGTATAACGTATAACGTATAGCATATAACGTATAACGTATAACGTATAACGTATAACGTATAACGTATAACGTATAACGTATAACGTATAACGTATAACGTATAACGTATAACGTAGAACGTATAACGTATCAGGTATAACGTATTACGAATTACGTATAACGTATAACGTATAACGCATAACGTATAACGTGTAACGTACAACGTATAACGTATAACGTATAACGTATAACGTATAACGTATAACGTATAACGTATAACGTATAACGCATAACGTATAACGTATAACGTATAACCTTTGACGTATAACGTATAACGTATAACGTATAACGTATAACGTATAACGTATAACGTATAACGTATAACGTATAACGTATAACGTATAACGTATAACGTATAACGTATAACGTATAACGTATAACGTATAACGTATAACGTATAACGTGTAACGTATAACGTATAACGTATAACGTATAACGTATAGCATGTAACGTATAACGTATAACGTATAACGTATAACGTATAACATATAACGTATAACGTATAACGTATAACGTATTACGTATAACGTATAACGTATAACGTATAACGTATAACGTATAACGTATAACGTATAACCTATAACGCATAACGTATAACGTATAACGAATAACGTATAACGTATAACGTATAACGTTTCACGTATAACGTATAACGTATAACGTATAACGTATAACGTATAACGTATAACGTATAACGTATGATGTATAACGTATAACGTATAACGTATAACGTAAAAAGAATAACGTATAACGTATAACGTATAACGTATAACGTATAACGTATAACGAATAACGTATGACGTATAACGTATGACGTATAACGTATAACGTATAACGTATAACGTATAACGCATAACGTATAACGTGTAACGTACAACGTATAACGTATAACGTATAACGTATAACGTATAACGTATAACGTATAACGTATAACGCATAACGTATAACGTATAACGTATAACCTTTGACGTATAACGTATAACGTATAACGTATAACGTATAACGTATAACGTATAACGTATAACGTATAACGTATAACGTATAACGTATAACGTATAACGTATAACGTATAACGTATAACGTATAACGTATAACGTATAACGTATAACGTATAACGTATAACGTATAACGTATAACGTATAACGTGTAACGTATAACGTATAACGTATAACGTATAACGTATAGCATGTAACGTATAACGTATAACGTATAACGTATAACGTATAACATATAACGTATAACGTATAACGTATAACGTATAACGTATAACGTATAACGTATAACGTATGACGTATAACGTATAACGTATAACGTACAACGTATAACGTATAACGTATAACGTACAACGTATAACGTATAACGTATAACGTATAGCATATAACGTATAACGTATAA